>NW_008580256.1:9553-21128 GCF_000520115.1 Aphanomyces invadans | reverse complement strand
GTTCGACTGACGCCAAAGGGCTGATGGTGGCTCGTGCCGCGTTGCATGATAAATCTCTCTCGAAGGAAGCCCCATGAAATCCAAGAAAATTTGTCGCTTGCCCAGCCTCATCAATGGAGCCACGCAGAGTTGTGCCATGCTGGATGGTCGTCAGGAAAAAGGTGGAAAAAAGTTAGCACTTCTTGGTTTCGATCCAAGGGCCTTTGGGTTATGAGCCCAACACGCTTCCTCTGCGCCAAAGTGCTTTATATTTTGGAGTGGACAAACAAGCCTTTATGTTGTTCTAGTGCAGTCAAAGTGAAGCTTCAACACTTTCCGACTCATTCCCAACGGTCGCAATTTCAATTGCCATTTTCGCTTTTTCCGACGAACGCGGCGCTCAATGCACATGCATGCTGTTGCCAAGGTCGTGCTCATCCTGACCAACTTTGCATTTATCGGGGGGGGAGGGCTTTTGATTTGGTTGGGAATCAAGACGCGCGACATTCACTGGAGTGAAATCTTCTACAGTGGAGCCCCCGCAGACATTAGCACCTCGGCCACGGACCTCATTGCGCTTGGAGCGACCGTAATCGTTATTGCGCTCTTTGGTCTTTTCGGTGCTGTGTGCCAAAACCGATGCGTCCTCACGTTATACTCAATATTCGTCGTGCTGGGGTTGGTTGTGTTTGTCGCAGTTGCCGTTCTTGGTTTCATGTCCGCGTCCAAAGCTCACTCGTGGACGAGCAAACGATACCCCGCTGAACGTGCAGAACAAAGGGTTGCCGAGCGATTCAACCAAGCGTATTGTTACGCCGAAGGGGGGCGGTTCTGTATCACGACTTCCGTGTCCGACGCCATCGAAACATTTTTTCCCTCCGTGGGGGGCGGCGCCGCGGCGCCGTTCAAGGCCGTGGGCATTGACGTGGATGCCAAGACGGGTCTTCTTGGTCTGTGCGACCAAGTGGATGCAAAACTCGAGTCAGTGCCGTCCCTGGCCAAAGTCGTGCCCAAACCATTCAAGAAGGCGTGTGCGATGTGCAAACAAGTCAATGCGACGGTGGGCGACTTCCGTGGGCTCTTTGACTGGATCGACGCCAAGTGTCCGTTGACTCGCGCGACGGCACAATGGTGTGGCAAGTTCGTCTTGACCCAGGACAACCCTACGTCTGGACCCGAAGAGGGCTCACCGTACACGCAATGCCGCAAAGCGGCGCTCGTGTCGTGGAAGGGATTCGGGACCCAAGTCGGGTTTGGGGGCGTCGTTCTCGCGACCCTGTCGTTGTTTCTCATTGGGTTGTCATGCAATGCCGCCCGACAGGACGACGGGTACACAACCATCATTTAATCGTGACGGATTCGTTGTGTCAAGCCGCTTGACGCGTCGTTGCGTTCCCTGCACTGAGGGGTAGTCTGTAGTTGAATACGAGCCTCGTTTTGCATCCGTAGCATCGCGATCGTGGCTCGACCCGACCACCCCTAGCTCGCAGGGCCACGTAGCCATAAACGATGCGACAAGCACAACCAAATCGCGTTTGATGGGGCCACAGTCGAGGTAGAAGTCGACACGATCCATCACTGCTGGATGCATTTTAACGCAAGAGACTATCGAGTTTGTTCACACTCGACTTGGTCAAGACTCGGGTGGGTACATCGACGCGCCAAATGGCCCGAAGGCAATCGGTCGGGAAGGCGCGGCGGTTCTCCATCAAGAACAGTTCCAACTCGGTCTCCGTCAGCGTCAGCAGCTGAAAATACCTAGCCGTTCAGCAGTACCCCGGTCAATATCACGCATGGAAGGGATAGACGCGATTGTACCGTTTTGCACGCTCAAAGTGGAAAAAGTCGCGGGGGATGGCAGGATGGCCGTAGAAGAGCGCGGTCAAGGTCTGCTGCAAGGCACATAAGTTGACTGTCATTTGGCCGACGCCCGCAACGCTCAGCTTCGGTACGTATTGCACAATGTGCATGGCAATCGTCGCTTCGAGTCGGTCCAAACCATCCCACACAAACGCGATCTTGTCATGTGCCAGCGGCAACTTCATGCGCATGAGATGCGCATTCCACGCAACGATGCAGTCGTGGGGACTGATTGGCGGTGGCGCAGTGGTGCCAGTAGCCTGTGCTGTCGGCGAAGCTATCGATGGTGGAGCGGACGCCTGCGCCACCAGCGGCGAGGCGACTTGAGTGAGATAATAAAACGCTTGCAATCGGAGCTCCCGCCGCAAAAAGAAGAGACATTCATCGGCGAGTCCGCTGCATCGCCAACTCACAGCCTTCACGTTCCCCAGCACGTGCTGCAAACGCGCCATGAGGGTTCCGAGAACCGATCGGGAAGTACCTCCAATGCATCTGCGTCGTTGTGTTTGGCTAAAAGCGCTTGCATGCACGTTTCAGTATGCAGAGACACAGCATCGCAAGCCATGTTGATGTACGCAAGCATGGCGAGTTTGCCTTGGTCGAACAGCAGGCCCTTGCTCACGTGGGGCGCCGCCCAAAACGCGGGGTCCTTGAATTTGACTTCAAAGTCCCATTCTTTCATTTGCATCTCTTCCTTCTTGGACATCGCTGGCGGGCCTTCCGATGGGCTGCCCTACGCAGTCCATTCATCGCCGTGATGATAATGTCGATTCGATCGAGGGAATGTCCTTCAAGACATGAACGGGTCGTCGACGTCATGTACATGTCGACGACAAACTCAAGTGCCGGCGGCCATAACAACAAATTACCGACGAAGGTGGCGTTGTCAAGATCGGTGTCGGCAGCGCATAGCTGTAGCCATAGTTGTGGCCAGACGGCGCAGTCAAGGTCGAAGACTTGTCGTTTTCCGACGAAGTGGTGGACGACGTGGGCAGAACTTTCGCGAGAGGCTGATGTGGCACCTTGCCCTTGGCCGTCAAGTACACGTCCGATTCTTGAAACGATCGCATGAGTTCCGTCGCGGCGACACCCGTTTCGAGCTGATTCAACGTGCCATCGCAGATTTTCCTGCGGGATGCACCATCGTGAGTAGTAGTGCGCAGTTTTGCCCAAACATCGTGGCAACGAACCGGACGACGGCAGAGCACTCCTCAACGTAGCGCAGTAACGTTGCTTCGACGACTCCAGCAACGTCGGGAACGAAGGATGGCATGGTTTCGAGCATGGCAAACATCGCGTCCACGACGTGCAGCACCTCGTGGACGTCTGGGATCTGAAAAGGCACATCCTAGCACGAATATGTAAGTCCAATTTTGTGTGAGCCACGCAAATGTGCAGAATTGGTGGACGTATTCAGCGATGCCACCAACGTACCAACGGAGGGGACAACTCGAATCGACGAGGCACACGAGTCGTGGGACTGGAGAGAAAGGTCTGCAACTAAAATAAGTTGCTGAACAACGTGCTGATGCGACTCTACCTCGGCTTCACTTTTGAGGCGAGGAAACCAAACTTTGGCCAAGTACGGGTGCAACATGTCGGCCGCGTATGAAAACGTCGACTTGCCGATCGACACGATCGCGTCGGAAAACTCGACCAGGTCGGGGTACACCACTGGGACGTGAAACAAGCTCGATGGACAAACAACAGAGGCGCGGTTCGAGTCGACCGGCATTGTTGCAGGCTGCGGCGGCGCGATCGCAACATTTCCTTGCAGCTGGGCAAATCGAAACAGTCCCGTCGACGAGTTGGGTTGCAATGCCGACGCCGAAAACGCGGGTGCTGCACCGCTCGTGGCGTCCGTCGTAATGTACACTCCCAGCTGGTCCTACTCGTTGCGGGTGAAGGAATGCCCGAAAAGAATGGTGCTTGACTTCACCTGGAGCAATCGAAACACGCTCTGGATCACGTCCGGAAGGGTGCAGCTTGAATGGTCCAGCGTTTGTACGAGCACCTGATGACGGCGCACGACTTGACCAAGGGCTTGACACAGCGCCTGGACAAAAGTCTGAAAGTTCGCCGACGCTGCATGACGCCCGAACGTTGACTCTTCGTAGTATCCCTTGCCCTGACAGAGCGACGCAACTTGGGACAAAACCTTGGTCAGGTGCACCCCGCGAGTGTTCTTGATCGTGCCAGCAACATCCACTTGCCGTGACAGCCTATGTGAACGTCATTACCCTCCATGCGCAAACCAACTCGTGATGCAAACACAACGGCAAGTAAAATCCCACGTCAAAGCGAGCTCCGTCGCGCGTTGCACCGTCCAGCACTGGCAGACACCTCATATGCACCTCGTTACCGCTTGACACAATCCACGAGGGCTATCAACTCGGTCGTAGCACGCGGCTTGGACGGCGCGTTGCCAGAGAAAGAGCTTCTAGTGATACAGTCAGCAACTTGCCGTTGCAAGGATGTGGGAATTACGTCGAGGGCATGATGGCGTTGGATGGGGCGGACGAGGTACCGCTTGAAGGCAGCACATGGACGGAAGGCACCATGTCTGCTTGAGCCAAAAGTGATTGAAACGCAGACACAGTTTGCTTGAGTCCTTTTGTAAAGGTTCCAAACACGTCCTGCAACCACAAACACGTCGGGAACGAACACAGATGGACGTTGCGCATGGCGAAGCAACGTGCCTCAAGGTAAAGGATGGATTCGATCTCGTGTACGACGTGATCCTCGATGAGTTGCTTGCATTCGATGATGGCGTTGCGCATGATGGCGATTGCGTGGAAGACAGCGAGCTTGTCCCCCAAGACCAAGTCAAAAGCGCGCAAGTAAATGTCTACGGCCGCCGGCGCGTTCTTGGCAGCAAGCATTTGACGAATTCGACTCGGCGCTTTGTCGATGAAGTCGATGTCGTCAACGACTTCAATCACCTTCTTCGATTCGTACTTGAGAAGAAGCAAGTCGTTCAAGTTCTTGGTCTTGGCGGTCAATATCGCCTTGCCTTCCATGCTGCGCTTGCTCACTTCGACAAGACCCGCCCGCGCCTCTGTACCGTGGTCATCGAGATATGTACAGAAAACATCCATGTCGATGGTGCATACCCTGAAGCTGGTTCGAAATCACATTAAACTTTCCCAACGACGCGTTGAAGTTGGAGTAGTTGGCCTCGACGACCCCTGCGATCTCGTGATCCGCTAGCGACCGATACCGACCGATCGTCTGCAGTTGGTCCTTCCTCACGTCGTCCGACGCACCAACTATGTAGCGCAGCATGTACTTTGTCGCGCTGAACTTCTTGTCCAAGAAGACACGGTCGATCTCTTCGCTTGCCTTCATTGTCCACGTCCGACCCTTTTCAGCATGCGAAGATCTGCCGTTTCGGATCAATCGAATCTAGTAATACTAATATTATGTTAAGAAGTACTAAAGTGATGACGTCGAAGTGTTGTTCAACTTTTCCCTGGGTTTGATGACATTTGCGTTTGTCATGGCACGGCGGGGCGTGGATTTGTGCCTGGATTTAACGACAACTGCTGTGAAGAATCCACGACAAATTCGAAATTCCCCGGATTTTACGACGTTTTGTGTCGTAAAGCGAGGTTGCATTCATCCCTCGACAACCTTCCAAACGTAACCCCACGATTCAATGAATGTTAATTACTGGCTAAAATCCAGGAAAATATCACCAATCAAATCGTGTCAAGTAGTGCAGAAAGGACAGAACTGCGGCCAGACGATGCTGGCGGCGCGACGTGTTTCCGTGGGAAAATGGACCTACTTGCGGCGACGAGCGGCCTTTGCGACAAACTCCAAGCCTCTCCACAGTAACCTTCAGCAGCTACATGATGCTACGTCTGAGGCCAGTCCATGGGGGAAAGTTGCATTGGGGATCATTGGAGGGAGCGTACTCCTCGGCGTGGGCCTTCGCGTAGTCCCACAACGTGATGGTCAACAAGCATATACCTCAAAGATCCCCACTGTGCCCACTCCGCCGTCTTCCTCAGCGGTTGCTGCGGCTTTCCCGCAGCGTGATGCAACGTGGAAGCACACACTGGACCATGTTGTCCCTGCTATCGGTGCGTCGTCCCATGAATCGCCACCCTCCACGGAGACGTCACTAATCGATCTACTGTCTCCAGTCTCGCTGAAGCTAAATTCTCCTAAGGTACATACTCGCCCGACGCTCGGCACACTGCAGGATTCATGCCGACGGAGACTCTATCTCATCTCTTGTGTACGCATCATGTAGTCGTTTGATACAGAAAGCCCAGGAAATGGATGGGCTACGGGCTTTGTTGTCGATGCAGAGAAAGGAATCATTCTCACGAACCGCCATGTCGTCGGCGCCGGGCCCATTGTGCGTTGCCATCACTGTTTCTGCAATACCTGGTGATGGTGATCCGTTGTTCCTTGCATTAGGACGCCGAAGCCATCTTTCAAAACAACGAAGAAGTTCGCGTCACGCCAATCTACCGTGACCCAGTTCATGACTTTGGCTTTTTCCGCTATGATCCATCGGTACAACGTTTTGGCCACTTTCCCCTGTGCTGTGGCTGAGATGTCGGATTGTGTGTGTACTCCATCGATCCTCGTGGTGTGGATTTGTGTGAGATTCATGACGTTTTTGAAACTCAATTTGTGTGCATATTTCGAGTCGTTGTGCTCTCTATTGATCGCGCCAAGGGTGCTGCGTGTGGCATTCTAGCTTGCGAGTGTGCTCACATGGCAGCCATGTTGCTGTGCAGTGTCGCGCGGGTATTTTGCAACGCTGCGCATGTTGCTTCTTCCACTGCATGATAGCACGTGCTGCTTTTTGCTGCTTTTTGATCTTGTCTCGACGGGCCATGGTCGTGTTTCCGTAGCACGTGCGCCACTTGAACGTGCCGTCGTTGCCGCTCCATCCGGAAAAAGCCATTGTTGGCACGGACATTCGTGTCGTCGGGAACGATGCAGCGGAGAAGCTAGCGATTGCCAGTGGCACGTTGGCGCGGCTGGACCGCGATTGCCCGGCGTATGGCTTCAATACGTACAACGATTTCAACACGTTTTACTTTCAAGCGTCGTCGGGGACGTCTGGCGGGAGTTCCGGGTCCCCCGTGTTGAACCAGGACGGCCAAGTCATTGCTTTGAATGCTGGAGGAAAAATGGGCACAAGTGCATCGTACTACCTGCCTCTTGACCGCGTCAAGCGCGTGCTGGAACGGCTGCAGCGCGACCCGTCCGCTGTCGTACCTCGGGGTACAATCCAAACGGTATTTGTCCACAAGGTATGTAGATTACATTGAATTCCGTGGTCGAGGTCAATACTATGGATGGTACTAGCCGTTCGACGAAGTGCGCCGGCTGGGCCTCCCTGCTGACACGGAAGCATCCCTGCGCCGCACATTCCCGGCCGCCAATGGTCTGCTCGTGGTCGCAGAAGTGCTGCCAAGCAGCCCATGCGCCACTACCATCCACCCTGGCGACGTTCTCTTGCGAGTCAACGGTCAACCTGTTCACCAGTTTGTGCCGGTTGAAGCGGCACTGGACGATTCAGTTGGTCAGTCGGTGAGTCCCTCCTTCGATATCTGGGTGTGGGCAGCGCGCTGCCGTGGCAAACAAGGCGCGTTTTCGATCGTGGGGTGCACGTGTTGCTGCGTTGGCAAAACTCGCTTTCACGTCGTTTGCCCACACAGCGTATTTATTGTACACACAGGTGCGATTGGAGTTGGATCGTGCGGGGAAATTGGTTTCGGTCGATGTCCAAGTCCAAGACTTGCACGCGATCACACCATCGCGCTTCTTGGACGTGGGTGGCGCGGTTTTGAACCCGCTGTCGTTCCAGCAAGCGCGAAACCATGCATTGAAACCCAACGCGCCTTACGTCGCTGACCCAGGTACATTGGTCAAGTCATAAACATGTCGATGCGTGCACACTGACAGTGGTGGTTCCGAATAGGTTATTTTCTCCAGCGGTCGCGCATTCCGAAGGGGTCGTTGGTGCTGTCTGTGAATGGCATCAACACCCCAGACCTGGAATCGCTCAAGTGTGTGTTGCAACAGTGTGCGGACCAGGAAAAAGTCGTCGTCAAGTACATAAACGTGGCGACCAAAGTGGAAAAAGTCGAGGTCGTGCATATCGACAAGCGATGGTTCCCCTTTCAAGAGTACACGCGGGACGACTTGACTGGCACGTGGACGTGTGTCAACTTGAACGGGTCGAACGGCGCCGCGACAGCCAAATCGCCGTCGCCCAGCCAACCTCTTGGCTCGACATCAATTCTTCCTGGCAAGAATTTCATCGAAGGCGCGCTGGCGCCGTCGCTTGTGACAGTCGAGTACGATCGGCCATTTAGTATCAATAGCCAAAACATGTCCAACTACCGTGGCACGGTACTGCAAACGACTTGCCATCGCGAATTCCAACGATTCATTCGAACGCGTGTAGGGGTTGGTTGTCGACGCCTCGCAAGGATTCGTGGTTGTCGATCGCAACACGGTCACGGATCGGCTCGGCGATGTCACTGTGACGTTTGCCAACACGCTCGTCGTGCCCGCGACCGTCCGCTTTGTCCATCCCGTGCACAACTTTGCCATTGTCCAGTACGATCCAGCTTTGATTGGCAAGACTCCCATTCAAAGCGCCAAAGTGTCGCGCGCACCGCTCCAACCATCCGATCCGGTGTGGCTTGTGGGGCTCATGAGCGGTGTACGTACTGCCAGCATTCGCAGTGCCCACGCCGTCTCCTTTGTTCGCGTTAGGTCGGACGCAACAGCTGGGCAGAGCTCGTGTCCCGCGAGACGTTGGTATCGAGTGTCAAGTGGATTTCGCTGCCGATGCCGACCCCACCGCGCTACCAAGAGCACAATTTGGAAATGGTGCAGCTGCAGGACGTTGTAACAACTGAAGGAGGTGCTGTGTGCACCCCAGACGGGAGCGTCGCGGCGTTCTGGGCGTCGTTTTCGTTCCAGCAACAGCGCGGGTATGCCTGGCGTCTTACCCATGGCTGACGCGGCCCATTTGTAGCAATGCCAAAGTCGAATCGCAGTTTACACGTGGAATTCCCATGGACATTATCATGGACAGCGTCGATCCGTTGGTACAAGGCGCGCCGACGCCCCACTTGTACGATCTCGGCGTCGACTTTGAGCACATTAGTTTGGCCAAGGGACGGGAGTTGGGCATGGATGCCGCTCTCGCCCATGCGTTGGAGATGCATGCCCCCGAGCGCCGCACGATTTTGTCGGTCGGGCGGCGTTGGGGCGGCACTGACGCTCAGTCTCAACTTCGGAATGGTGACTTGGTAGTCAAAATTGACGACGCCATCGTCACGTCGTTCCGGGAAGTCGAGGTGCGTCGAGATGTGGTGGTGGCCGAGATGCTGACGTGTGTGTGTCGTCCGAAGGTTGCAACTCAAAAGCCATCGGTCGTGGCCACAGTGATCCGCCAAGGAAAGCAACTTGACGTGACGCTGAAGACGGTGCTTCTCGAAAGCTGGGAAGTCGACCGAATCGTGTGCTGGCAGGGACTGTTGTTGCAAGTTCCACCGCTCTCGGTTGCGTCGCAGAGGGAAATCTCGTCGAAAGATGGCGTGTACGTGTCTTGCAGGTACGTCGATCCTGCATCCCAATAAATTTCTGTTGCCATGGCAGTGCATTGCTGCGTGGAGTTGCCATGGGCTCATAAGATGGGTAGATACGCTGGATCGCCCGCCGCGCGGTACGGACCGCCTCCGACGTCTCGCATTTGTGAAATCAACGGCGAACCGATTCGTCATTTGGACGACTTTGTCGCGGCGTTGAAGCGCCAGCCAAAAACGAACGCGTCGATTCGAGTCAAGTACATGGACTTGACCGGCAAAGTCCACCTCACGACTGTGAAGCTGGAACCGACGTTCTGGCCCACGAGCGAGTTGAACTACGTGGATGGCGAGTGGCACCGCTCGCCGATCGACTGAGAGCCACACGTTAGACCGTCATATCAACACATTTCTTGTTGCAAGCATCGTCGGCGACTACGTGGAGGCTCTACCAACGTGACCATGGATGGCGGCCATTGTCGAGCTAACATGGCCCACATGACGAGAGGGTTCAATGTGTCAGCGTGTGTCGTGCCAGGGATGCAAATTGTGGAGTCCCTGCAACATCTCCACGATACGTGTGCGACTGCCTGCGCACTGTCCATGCGTGTTCGAGGGTCGGTACAAATGTGAAGGTGGAGCACACACGTACCATGCCGTGCTGTCCAGTCGCTCGTCCGCTCAAACACTGCACCGTGCGAATCTGTTGCAGCAAGCGCGCCAGAGGTATTCGATTGCATCACGGTACTACTTGACAAACCAACGCATCGAAAGGGCCATCGTTCGCCAAGAATTTAAACGAAAAACGCGGCTTCACGGACGGTGGTCGGGGGAACGGGGTGGCCTGGTTGACCCTGTTCGGGTGCAGGTTGCGACGGGAGTTGGAACGACTGGAACGACATTAATGTTGGAACTTGGCGTGACTGCTGCCGCATGCTCACTTCGGTGTCTCCCAAGAGCGTGAGGAGGTCCTGGTATCGAATCGTCGTGCCTTTCGAGGCAAATTCGAGGCGCACGAGGGTCGTGAACTTTTGGCGTTGGAAGCGAAACCCAAACTGTTTCAAGATGCCGCGCAGCACTTCCATCTCAATGTACCCGTCGCCTGCATCGTCGTCGGTCGCGTCTGCGTTTGCGAGCGCCGCCGCGAGGTCGGCGAGCGTTTGGTGCGTGTGGTGCAAGTGGTCCAACACTTGGCGAGCCATGTCGTCCTTCATGGCTTCGACTTCGGCAAAATGCTCGACGATCGCGCTCAGCTTGTGTGCGTCGACGCGGAAGAGGCTGTTGATGATGGAAAACTCCCGTGTGATCTTGGGGGCGACCACAAACGTGTTGAGAAGCAATGGGATCACGACCAGCGCCGCCTTGATCACTGCCATGCCGTTGAACCCGTCCAAGTACAGCACGCAATTGATAAAGAGTGCGTAGTAGAACCCGTTCATGACAAACAGCAACTGGATCAGGACATGCACGAGCTTTCGAGAAAAGTACGGCAAATGGAGCGACCCCACGCCATGCAGCTTGCCTTTGGGCGTGGTGGGGGACGGACTGCGTCGGCGCTTCATCCGTCGGCCCACGGTCCCAAGCAGTCCACACAGCAAGTCGTGCGCAAACAAGTGAGCGAGAAAGTGTGCGTCGTGCGAATCGTCGCTCAACTCGTCGGCGATCCGTCGCATGTTGTCGATGGCTTCCTGCGGAGGCATCGGCGGCAAACTTGCTTCGTATTGCACAACGTGGCTCAGCGCTTCGGCCATGGCTTCCGGAGTCGCCATGTTGCGATGTTCGCGAATCCACGACGTCGATCCGTCCTGCACGATGTTGACTTTCTTGGCCGCGTGCTGCAGCAACAGCTGAACCAACTTGCGCAAGTACACCAAGAGCAGGATCATCAAAGTCCACAGGGACACTGCAAATCCGATAAACACCCACCACCGCACTGGCGTGATCGCCTTGAACTCGCCGTTTGAGAGCAATTCCCCGCTGAAGATGAAGAAGAGCGCGTACGTGGCCATGAGGACAATCCACATCGAGATGTCGATCTCCACGAGGTGCGCGACCTGGCTGTCTTGTACGTCTTCCACATACTTGTCAAAAGGAAACAGCTGCGGGAGGTCGTACGACCGCAAAAAGAGGCACCGGAGGAGCTTCACTTGGAGCTGGTACTCGAG
>NW_008580256.1:0-1273 GCF_000520115.1 Aphanomyces invadans | reverse complement strand
GGCTTGCGCTTCGTCGCATGCTCCAAAAAGTGAAGGAAGAGTTCGAGGCAGATGACGAATATCAGCACGGCAAACATGAAGAGCAGGACGCGGGATGTCTCAACCTGGTCATACACATCGCCTGAGCCGCTTGCAGCTTGGACCAAGTGGCGCCGGCAGTCGCTGTGCATGCTTGGCTCCATCATCAAGCGGTGCCGCGTGCGTCGTGCGGGTGATTTCAGAAGTGGCGGGATGCGGACGGCGTCGAGACATCCATGTGGAACGCTTCGAAACAATGGAGAAACTTTTGCATTGCGGGACAAGTGCGCGATTTCACAAGGTGATATCACGAAAGCATGCTCTCGGATTGGATAAAATTCTGCTTTTCAGTAAATTTATTCCCTCAAATTCGAGTATGCTTGACACTGGACAAACGATGAGACAGAAAAAAAAGACGAGGACACGAATGTGTGACAACTCCAACCCACCCACCTACTGCAGAAGCGCCACAGGTCCATCGGGCGACGGCGCTCCAATACGAGACATAGGGGTTCAGAGCCACACGACAGCCCGTACTACAGTGACGGCGGGGTAAGTACCAGGGAATGTCTGAATTCGCTTACACCAACCTCTGGATTTCTTGTAGGTTCACCTTGCCTGCGACGGATGCGGCTGTTTGCCTGGACGACTTTGGCAACAGCATACATGTGCATTGAGCGCCGCGTTCGTGGGAAATGCGAAAATGGCAATTGGATATGCAACTGTGTCGGATAGGGTTAAAAATCTAATGGACTGCATTGGAAGGATTTAATAGTTTATTTGTCCACTCCAAAATATAAAGCACTTTGGCGCAGAGGAAGCGTGTTGGGCTCATAACCCAAAGGTCCTTGGATCGAAACCAAGAAGTGCTAACTCTTTTCCACCTTTTTCCTGACGACCATCCAGCATGGCACAACTCTGCGTGGCTCCATGGATGAGGCAGGGCAAGCGACAAATTTTCTTGGATTTCTTGGGGCTTCATTCGAGAGAGAGTTATCATGCAACGCGGCACGAGTCACCATCAGCCCTGTGGCGTCAGTCGAACTCATCTTGCGTTCAAGAAATGCCGTAGTGACCCTCGGGGACATTGCACACAAGAGAGCAAGGATCAGCTATGCACTATGGAACACAGAGTGTACGACACAATCAAGCAACCATAGTTATCTTCACGTGGGCTCACCCCCGCTTGGTGTTCCAATCGGCTCATAAGATGGGTAGATACGCTGGATCGCCCGCCGCGCGGTACGGACCGCCT
>NW_008580255.1:0-11690 GCF_000520115.1 Aphanomyces invadans | reverse complement strand
CAGCATTTTGGAACCATGCCTGCGAATACCACAAGCGTATGCCAGCCATTGGATGTTGGCGTGATGGGTCCATTCAAGAAGCTACTTCGTACTCTTTGGTTCGAGGAAACGCCGGTGACTACAGCTGTGGAGAAACGAATGGCCAAGATCAAGCGCTCAATTGCTGCTGGGACAGGATTTCGCCAGAAGCCGTCAAGAGTGTATTCAAGAAGGCAATTCCAAAACCCGGAATTGTCGTGGTGTAGGTTGATTGGGAATGCATGTGTGGTTAGGGTTGTTTCTGAGCAGGAGAACATAAAATTTCACAAATCTCAAATGTCAGATCCCCTGGCCAGTATCCATACTGAGGTGCGCATAAATTCTCCTGATTATCGCCAGTCAACTTGAACTAAGCCGCGTGATTTAATAAATTCGATTTTATTCCGCTTCCATGTATTTCAGGATGAAATCATGTCGGCTTTTTCCGGGGTTCACTGTAGAAATCTCCTTCTGCGCACTCCATCCATCCGATGAGCAGGTAGAAGGAAGCAAGCGCAAGACACCGTACAGCTTCACCACTCAAGTAGACATAGACCTCCTTAAGGAGGCCAAGTTTCTATGCCCGCGTGATGCTCCGTATGGGCAAGCTTCAGCTCGTTGGAAAGAAATAGCCGAGCACATGCGAGTTTTGCATGGCCCCGACTTGACGACAGCGGGATGTCGAAAACGCCTCGACGATTTCATTGCGGCGTTTAAGAAGGATACTGTGATGTCATTGCGAGCATCAGGCACCGAGGAGGAATAAAATGAACGGGAACAGCTCCTTCAGGATCGTGTAGACATGGTGTGTAGCTTTATTCGATTCGACTTCACGGCATGCATTGTTGATGGGCCACGCAGTCAACGCGAAGAAGGCTGTGAAGGAACAGCAGAACAAGAAGATTGACAAGAGGAAATCGGATGGCCATCGTGTCCGCGAGGCAGCACACATGGCAATAAAACGAAAGGCGTAAACACTCGGTCTCGATGATGACTCAACACCATCAAAGGTGAAGGATGGAACAAGTTCGCCGGCACTGAAGGAGGCAGCCTCTGCAGTTGTCGACACCATATCGATGATCGATGCATCAAACGAATTCAAGCGAGCCGAGCTCGAAGCAAGAGGGAGTCAAATGCTCTGTTGTAGCGAAAAGTAGAGCTAGAAGCACAGCGGTACCTGCTAGACAAAGCCGAAAAGGAGGCAAGATTTGCTCTGGAACAGCAGGAGCGTCAATCACAGCTCAAGTTTATGGAAAGCACCATTAATTTGCTAAGTGGGTTGGCGAAGAAGTTGTCTGAGAGTAAACTCAAATACACACATACATTTTTGAATTTTCAATTATCTTTGGCACTTCTCAAGACTCACTTGCCAATGGTGGATATATGTCAAAGCTGCTGGATATCTGGTTACCTCCTCTCATGCAGGTATGAATATTGGTTAAGAGTACGGTAACAGTGAACTATGCCCCAACCGCTTGCAACCACAGATTTTGCTTGCCCTTGTAGTTGACAAATGTTCACACCGTGCAAACAATGCCTAAACCTCACTCCACACTCAAACGCACGACACTCATTTGACAATTTAACTCTGCTTTATGAGCATTTAGTGATGCCTTTTTAAATCCAGAGATAATCACGTCATTGATCCCATATGCTGGATCTCCGTAGATTGCATACTGGGTTCCATCGACAAAGAGTCCATTCCGTAATTCCTCAACCAATTTGCTCCTGGCCAAGAGGTATGCATCGTGATACAATCCTGGCTCAGGACCATGCAAGTGTAAGATGGTTCCATCAGGCGGTAACCGCTTGGTACTTAAGGGCGTTCTTGCGCTACGAGAATGAATGCTGACAAAAAATTGTCGAACTCATCCTTCTTACCTTGTGCCCATTGAAGGCTGCCTTCTGTACCTTTCTACCCGGTCTGCATATCTCGCGGACCGTACCGTCGATGAATCCGATGCATGTCTCCAGAGGTGGCCCGGCGCGATGAATGGCACCACCGCAAAGTTTCATCCACTGGCCATTCCGTTTTCTGTGGTCCCAACGGAGCAACGAGGAGAACTTGGCGTGAATGTGCAGCGTAACCGAGTTTGCAATGCAAGAAAGGGCTTCTCGACTCCGACCAAACGTTTCCGTCATTGAGTCAAGGCGTGCGGCCATGCCAAGCTATTCAGAAGAATGCAGAGTGACTCGAGGGTGGACGCTTGGTGCCTGCTCGGAGTTACGATAGGGTCTGGGATGCGAAGCAGTTTGACAAGCTGGATGATCTCGTACGTGCTGAATCGTCAGGCTGCCTCAGCCTGGGCGGCAAAATCAAATCGAGTACTTGGGATGGCAGTTGCACAGGAAGTCTGGGCCACGCATGTAAATTGGAGTGCCGCAAGTGGCAACAGCAGGGTCGCCTCGTCGCTCATTCTAACCTGGCGACTGAGATCGGCGAAGACTCGAGTATTGACTCGACCGAAAAGAACTCTGGCCGCAAGTCGCCCATCCCCGCATGCACGGGAGCATGCGGGGATGGTAAGTCGTGTTGTTTGACCATTTTCGATACATTCTTAGGATCGAAGCTACCGATTGTGTTTGTGTTACGGGGCACTCTAGGCGGTGTTATCCAGTCCGAAGAGTTAGCGACACTCTATCTGGCCATCTTCACCTGATTCAAGAAATTGCCTGGATGGACGACTCAGTGCGTGGATTCTATATCTCAAGGAGGAAAAGTGCGATGTATCCGACCCAACGGGCCGAACGAATGGTATATGTGCCATCTCGTTCCTTTGGGGGGTTCGTCGAGGCCAGGAAGGGCTCTCCTTGCGGCAGTTAAAAACAGCTCTATTAGAGGCAGTGCATTGCGGTGTTGTGGGGAGGCGATCTGCGAAGTCCTTCATATGTTCCTTGTGCTAGTTGAACAAGCTGTCGCTGGTTTGTGTATTCGCTTGTGCTGTTTCCTGAGCGCACGTCAGCGACCTGTGCATTGAAGTGAAATTCTCTTTCACGGTTCTAGTTCTACTCTTCAAGTCGTTCTCGACGCCAATGTCGACACCAAGGCATCCGTATGTTTACAATCGTGCTCACGACATTCTCCATATTGGATGGAGTAAATGTGTTCCGTCCGTCGACCGTGGCGTTGCAAAGTACGCGAGAGTGCAATTCGTTCGATTATTCGGAGGATAGGGCGGGGGAAAATACATTACCAACTTGGCTGCGCTGTCGCCCCCCCGTTCACGCCTTCGCTGGCAAACATCAACGGATTCCACAATCCATGACATTTTGTCACTGAGATAATGTCTCCGGATCCGGATGATCGGTCTTAATCGTGGGAAACTCAACAGCAGAGCTAGTTGAGTGCAGCAACTGCGCCAACTCCATACTGGATCTCCACAGCCAAGTGGCGGCTCCTCTACGAATCGTTGTGCATGTTCAGTGGAAGTTGGTGCCGATGGAGATGGCAATCGTTCCGTGCCTCGGCTGCGCGCAGTCAAAACAGCCATGGACATCGTTCGTCGCACGATGGTCGCACACAAAGAGTTCTTGATAGCCGCCGCCAAACTCCCCAGTGATATCGTGTTTCCAGCGCCAGCCCCCTATCAGGTAGCGACAGCTACTCTGCCCTGAACAGTGCTTCCACCGTCGACGCGCCAGCATGCGACGTTCCCCACGCTTCGCCCGCGCCGTCCTTCGGCTGCCACCTCTCCACTTCGCCTTGAAGACGTTGAACCTCGTTCAGATACTCAATTTGGTGTATTGTTGCCGCAAGGTGTGTATGACCGTACTTTCATACAAACGTGACGACGCCGACTCCAAATGGACCGATTGATGACCTTAACAAAGCGCAAGGAAACGCAAACCCTGTCTGCATCGTACAGGTAAGCGCGCTTGGACTGCGCCAAAACATCATGGACCGGTCGGACATTAATTGGTCCGATGTGAAACACTTCAACCTCGTTGAAGCTGATGAGCTACAACTTTTTAGCACGACCTGAGAAAGGAACCCGAATCGTTGCAGTAGTGGTGATGTGGGGTGCGTTCTCGTACGTTGGTTTGTGTGTTTTGGCATTTCTTTCCAACAACTAAGACACTCCTGCCTACGTGGAAACACTCTGCAACTATCTCGTCTCATTGCCAATGAGTGGAAACAAAACGCAATTCCTGAAAGTCTATGATCTCCGCTAACGAGTAAGCAAAAGTCTGTTTCACATGGCACAGTGCTATTTTGTCTCCAGCAAAAGAATTTATCATCGGACTCATGCTCTGATCAAAGACACATCAATTGGCTACAAATGGCTAAAACTTGAAGCGCAGTACGATGGTCCGGGCAAAGTCATACTTCAGCACTCTGAAATTTTTCGAGGACCACTACGGCGCACCATACTGTCGTTCACTGTAGGGCAACCCATAGTTTGAGTTCTGTGTTATGGAATGGCTCAAATGAAACCGACGCGCGATAGATATATCAATGCACAGTCTGGAGCTATTTGCAGCTCAACCATCGAGATCTGGCAAAACACGAAATGTTGGCTACGCCAGTAGAATAGACCCACATCCTAAAACTTAGACATTTCTCTACGTTGATTCTAGTTAGATTCTTAACTCTACCCACTTGGATTCGATCTCTGCCACACAGCGCAGTGACATTGACTTGATGACCGCATTGATGGTCGTGACATGGATTCCACCTCAAGCAGCTTTGATGGCAAAGGTCAGAAACGATTTGAAACTGAGTCTGTTCACGCACACTCGGTGAGCAAGTTCTAGTCCGCTTTAAATGGAAGAGCCAGTTCGATTTTAATGGACACAATGTGCATAACTTCCATGGCACATAGCGCGACTTCATGTGCCGCACGTGCCACTTCAAGTTGGACAACTGCAATGCCTCGTCGTCGTGTCTTTCAACAAAGGCTCGAACAACGGCAACGACGGCAGGGCCGCACTCGGGGTTTTCGGGCAAGCGGCCGACACGCTCCAGTTTGGCTTTCATCAGGAGAGGGATCTTGAATTTATTGCCGCCATCATTCTTCAAGATCTCCAACAATGCGACTTGTGGCGTGCGAAAGTTGGAAGCAGCGTCGTATGGGGTACGCGTCATGCACATTCCTACGATGTCGTCGATTGTTCTTGCGGCGCACCTCACATGACGACTTGGTCGAGCGCGTAAGAACCCTGAAACCTGAAAGCACATTGTTTGGGTCCGTTGCCTTAATCTTCTCCAAAAGGTCCGGCTACATGAGCTTTAGCTCACATTTACTCTTTCTTCTTCTCACAACACTACCGTACTTTCCTCTGTCAGGCTGGCGGCTACGTTTCCAACTTCTGTAAAGTGTTGAGATAGTTCCTCTGTTTCACTTTACTGGGGACCCCAAAATTCTATTTCTCATCCATTTCACACAAAAAATATTTCACATTCGAAAGAGAATGAAAAAATAAAGGGATCGTCTATTGACAACTCTTTTGCGTCCAAAATCGATTTTGTTTGAATGGCCAAACAATAAAATGCGAAATCAAAAATTTTAATTTCAAAAATACGGGCCTTGCGCACATCCAAGTTGATGGCATCGACTGGGCGTGAGCTGTTCTTGCAAAGGAAGATCGAGGTCATCATGGCCTTCCATAACCTCATGGAGACTGGAAAGTTGCCGGATGGGGCCATGGCAAAGGTTGCGTCTCAATTTTCCTTGAACCGAAAGACTGTGGCCAAAGTTTGGCGAGCATTCCAACGCGACGCCATGATGCCATCAGGAAAACTTGGACATGTTAGCGGAAAGAATGACTACGAGCCAAGGAGAGTGACGAACCTCATGGAGCAAATACCTCAGGCACAACGCACGGCAATGAAAGATCTTGCCGAGGCCACCGGGATCCCACTAACCATGATCCATCGCAGCCTTCGTAAGGGCACTTTGCTCAGACGCTCATCAAGGCTCAAGTTATTGCTTACCGATGCCAATGCTGCAGAACGCCTTGCATTTTGCCACTCGTACGTTCGTCTCTTCGATCCTCACGGCTTGCGAATCGCCGCAAGTGGCGCCGAAGAAGCCGGTGTCCCGAACCGCCCCCAAACGAGTTCGAGTTCGATGCGATGTTCGATGTTGTTCGCCTTGATGAAAAGTGGTTCAACTCTGACAAAGACGTACGGAAAGTTTAACTCACGGAGGACGAGCGGCCGGATCACCGCACCTGCATGAGCAAATATTTCATCCCGAAGGTGATGTTTCTTGCTACCATCGCGCGTCCTAGATATGATGCTGAGCGAGGACGTATGTTTGACGGCAAGATTGGTATGTCACCAGTCGTAAAGTACCTGCTGGTTGAACGGAGCTCCCGCAATCGTGCTGCTAGTACCCTTTGTACGACCTTCGCCACGGTCGACGGAGAGCTGTATCGCGACTATGTCGTCAATCGTATCATTCCCGCAATCAAAGCAGTCTTCCCTACCAGCAGCAAGCGAGTCGTCCTTCAGCACGATAATGCAACTCCACACGGCTCGATTACGACTGAGATCCTTGCCCGCGTGTCTACCGATGGCTGGCAGTTCGTTGTGCGAAACCAACCACCCAACAGTCCTGACCCTCAACGTTCTTGACCTCGGCTTCTTGCGTTCATTCAATTGCTCCGTGGACGACGTTATTGCTGCCACACTCGCAGCATTTCATGAGGTGGATGCTGAGAAGCATCACAGAAGCTTTCTAATGTGTTACTTACCCTACAGGCTGTGATGCGCCTTATTCTTGAGAACAACGGAGGCAACAAATATCGCTTGGCACACTTGCGAAAGAATGCTTTACAGCGTGGCGCAGCCCTGATGGCAAACGTGTCCTGCCCATCGTCGCTCTGGTTTAGTGATCATTTTAACCAATAGCACGCATGAATTTTGTTCTTAGCCAATCAATGAGAAATGCCCCTGGGAATGTGGAAAAAGTGAAATTTCAATTGTCCCTAGTAACTAGAAACAGAGGAAGTACTTTGTACTCATCAGCGACAACACACACTATGCCCGTGGTTAAACGGCCCTCACACGACACCCCGAGGAGTTGTTTGAATATCTCCTGAGCATACGAGAACAGGCGTCAACAACGACTCACATAATCCACAGGATTAAACGGCATCAAGTCGAGAGGCTCTGCCAATATTTCACCGAAGCACCTGGCACGGTCTACCAAGCCATCCCCGTCTTCCTAAACTGTCCTGTTATCGCCATGAATTCTCGCGCCAAAGTTCTGGCCACAGCAAGCAGACCAAGGCAACCTTGATCAAAGTTCGCGGACTTTTTGTGGAGAAATGCCATCGCCTCTACCGTGGCTTTAGCAATGACGCAATCTCCTACCGTGATGTGCTTTCATTACGACAAGATATATTTGGTCTGAGCGTGGAGGCGACGCAATCTCGCCGGGTGATAAGCACTCACTCCTAATGATTGTTGTCTTTACCATGACTGCCGACGTTAATCAAGCTGTCCTTGTTCTTCGTAGTCCACGATACGCCAGGTGGTCGCATTGAATCGCACGTGGTGTCGACGTACCCAGCGTGACATTCCTACGCGATTCAAGCCAAGACGTGGACGGACAATCAAGTGTGAAGGACATGCCACCGTTCGCTGTTGCATTCCGAACTTCAGGATCCCTCGTTGATCTTAATCGAACAGTTCGAGCCCAACAGGTCTAATGAGCCCTACACAATCATTACGGAGGACCTGGACAGTCTCTTAGTTCCCTTACCTCCTGACACAACGTCAACCTGTAGCCCTTGGACGTGGGGCTAGGGATCCTTTCAAACGGTACCTTCGTGACGGTTGCTTGGACGAAGAGATCATCGAACGGTGAGGACGTCTTCGACCCCCAACTGCTGCCAAGAAGCAGCTCGCAATGATCAAGCGAGCGATACTGGCATGGGAGATGGTCAGTGCCGTACTACATTCGCCGCAGCTTTGAGATGGCCCTACCTCGCCAAGAGAATGTTGAAGCAGCCAGTAATTAGATTTATTGACTTCAATTTTTGTCTATAATTTTCTTGTATTTTTGTTTCCAGTTTATGTGATTTCACATTTAAGTAGAAGTTTGACACTGCTCGGGAGCATTAAACCCGGGCGCCCTTCCTTTATCCCATTGATGCAGCCGCATTAGACCTTTGCGCCACTGCGTCAAGCACTCATCATTCTAGTGTTCAGTGTTTGTTCTGGTGGCTTCATTTTTATGCAAGATGGGGCGTCTACCATAGGTCAAAGAACATCATGGAGTATGCCGACGACGTGAATGTTACCCTTTCTTACCACCCTGAAGTGTCCCCTGATTTGAATCCAATAATGAGCCTAAGAATTGTACATGTCTGCCCCCTTTTAAGTAGAAACGACTGTTCATTCGTGGGGTGCAATCAGTGTGTTCTTCGTGCATCCTGCAAAAATCAATACATGCACAACTTCTACTATGTGAGTGGAATACGATGTCGTGGTGGCTGGCCGTATTGAAATCATGGAATCCCAAGCTGCCAAGCCCGCATCTGGACAAGGGAGTAAGGCCAACATCAACGACTAGCAACGAGTTTCCTTTATATACTCCACACGTCCCACTAGGTCGGGGATTTCGTAGCGTCCGCCAGAACTGAGTTTCATGCGCTTATCGTTGCCTTGGTAGGCGAGGGTGTCGTTGGTATGTTCATCCCAAGAGCGTATGGTGCGCCTCGGTATGCCAATTTCCTTGGAGAATTGCAGCTACAGTGGTGGCAATAATGATATGACAGGGAGTGTTTTGAGTGCACTGGGATCATAAATAGATTTAGTTGTACTTGGCAATACATGAAGCAAACCATCTGGGAAGTCGATCATGTTCAGAGTGTTTCAGGCACTGGAATCCGTTGTTACCGCCAATTACACAAAAATATAGAAATTTGCAAAGGAAATAATGATATGACGTGTGCACAGATCTCATGTTAGTACTTAATCTTGCGACCTCTGGCAGCAATAATCAAGTCACAACGCTTTGGTATCCCAGCAGCGAGCTTTTGCAACAGTGAGACATCAATTTCGCTCCATACTTTACGCAAACAAGCAATCAGATCGGCTTTTGTCGAAAACTTGCGTTAACCATAGTCGTAAACCTTGTGGGACATATTACCCCACAGATTCTCGATTAGATTTAGGTCGGGCGACTTGGCAGGCCACTTGATAACGTCAATCAACACCTCAGGCTCCTTGAACCACTGCATTACAGCGCGTGCAGTGTGGATGGACACGTTGTCCTGCTGGAAAAGGAAGTCATTTATGGTCTCAAATGCGCAAACGGCAGCATGTAATTGGAAAGCTTAGATATGTAGCTTTCTGCGTCTTGCTTACCCTCCATAACTGGCAAGCTCAGTCTTGCCGAAGCTGCTAAAACTGTCCCAAATCATTACACCACCACCACAATTTTGCCGTTTCGAGAAATGCTCACGACGCCCACACAAGTCAGCCCAGTAATAGTTGAACCCATCAGGTCCTTCCAGGTTCTACTTCTTTTAATCGGACCATACAATGTCTTGAAGCAGGTCACCCCACTCACGCGCCTCAGTTGCCCATGCTACTCGTCCTTTACGTGCGCCGGGGTCATCATTGGCGCGGCAAGTCACTTCTTGTACTTTAACTTGCCACTCTTGTTGATAAGTTGGCAAACTCGACGACGACCAACCGGCAAAGAAAGTCGTTCCACAAGCTCAACGACCGTAGCCTTGCCCGTACGGGCAGCACGAATGATTCGGTGGTGGAGTGAGCTGATGACTCTTGAAGGTCTTCCAGTAGAGCGCGCAGTTCCGTATGTTGCAGGGCTTCGCAAATGCTGTACATGCATCCCCGAGAGCTGGTATGTCCACAACATTGCAATCTACTGTACATTGTATATGGCCAATGCATATGACGACGCGGTGGCCGCGGTCCATGGCCATCTGCACGATGACAGGTACGATGTTGGCTGCGACGTGGGCTTTCAACTTCGCCCACAAAGTTGAACGATATTATTCGACGTCCAATACGATGCCATAGGTAGAGCACACTTGCCGCATTCTTGCTTTCGTCCACGATTCTGTAGGGGTGTCATCCGAAACCTAGCAAGATTAATATTGCGCGGTAGTTCTTGGGTTATGTACGATCTCCTTCAAACGCATCTTAGGTCAAGAGTATGGAATTGTCGCGGTTGTCAGCCATTGTGGCAGCTATGAGACTGAGCCGACGCCCTCTTTGCCTCGGTTTGGCGTCGGTGGCATCGTCAGGATGGGATTTAGTTGATTTGTCATGTGTGAACAGAAGCTACCCTCCAAATATTGTAGTTTCAATTATCAAAATATGCAAGGCCCCTTCATCGTTGTTGTCCCTCGAAAGACAATTAAGTATCGATTTTAAAGGAACGACATGAGGGCCATTTGGCGGGAAAACGCATTTGTAAATTACTAATGGCGCAGCCAGGCACCAAAACACCTCACAGAAATGCTACAGGAAGACCATCCGTCAAAACGGCCACCGACCTGGTCCACCACAGCATATGCGATTGTACTTTAGCTATGCGAAGCAGCTGCACATCATCAATTGGCGCAAGCAGCACTCAATGGTATCGGCGTTGGACTGCTCAGGGCGTAGCCCGTCGATCAGCACAAAAACGTATAATTTTGTGGGAAAAAAGTCGACCGCATATAACTAAGATGGCAAATAATCCATCAACGTCCACCTGCAAGAATACAAGACCTCTTGGGACGACAACGACACTTTCAAGAGAGCCTGAAGAAAAAGTCGCGCATTGGGTGCAAGAGCTTCGATCCCAAGGCATTATGTCAGCAGGTTTTTGCTGCAATGTAAAGCTCTTGAAGTGGCTAAAGACATTGGACTAAGCCACACTCACTTCAAAGCAAGCCACCATTGGATTACGGGTTTTATCAAACGTTGGAACCTAGCTATACGAGCTAAAATGAGATCCGGGCAAGCTAACCTGGCGCAAGGCGACGCAGCCTTGGAAGAGTTCAGTAAAACGAGTTCGACAACTTATTCAAGATGAGAACATTACCGAGATCTACAATGCTGATCGTACCGGCATCAACTTGAGTACATACCGAAGCAAACTATTGACAAGTGCGGAGCGGAGACCGTTTGGATGCGATGCGCCGGCAACGAGAAAGATCGATTGGCAGCAATGGTGCTGGGCAACACCAAGGGGAAACAAATATTCCTTGTTCTTGATCCTAAAGTCAACAGTGTCAACAATCAAGGCGAAAGAGGTTGAATACCTTACACTGCAAAATGGCTTTGGACCACGGATGTTGTTCAAAATTGAAGAGCTGCATGAATGACAAGCATCCCGCTTGTTTGGCAGTCCTGCGGCATGGTGGAATAGTGAGATTTCCTAACAATTCCTTCACTACCACTTCGGCCATCGCAAAGGCAAAGATGTGAACGCGATCCAACTCTTGTGGGACGACTTACCGGGTCCCGACGGGTGGTCGGCTGGGTTCTTCCAAGTGGCCCCCGAGACTTTTGCGGAGCTGCTGCTGCTGGTGTTCAACTACCAGCTCCGGCACCATGGTCAGCTGCTGCCCCACCAACGCCGAAGTGCCATCACCCTCCTGCACAAGGGGGGTGACCGGGGCATGCCGGGCAACTACCGACCCATCTCGCTCATGCCTGTCGAGGTGAAGGTGCTCTCCCGAGCCCTGGCGTTCCGGCT
>NW_008580254.1:69311-70343 GCF_000520115.1 Aphanomyces invadans | reverse complement strand
TTGAGATGAAATGCACAATATTATATTCGTGTAATTGTGGTGTAACAGAGAACCAAGTGGACTACTGTCAAAAGGAATATATTCACATAACCCTAACCTTGGTCCCCCGGATGCCTTCGCGGACTGTCAAGACGAATCAAAACGGCAATGCTATTCCATACCATTCGCTGTGGGAATCACTTTGGTGAAACTCGCTCGTATTTCATCAGTAGACTCGCGCTTCCAAGCCTAGATTGCACGTCGGATCATCGCAATACGCGTCTGACGGCGGAAGGTGAGTCAAAATCGTTGCCATCATCACCAATGATGATCTCTTCGGTCAACTCTACATCGTCCAGTATACAGGGAACGACGGAAACCTTCCCCCGTGGTACTGGTCCCACTTTTGGAATATTAATATCATTGAGCAGTACAATCATCCAGAATGAAAATATTTCAATTTTTGGCCAATCGCATACTATATTTCTCACGCATGATATGATACAACTTCAGTTCTGTTGTTGTATCAAAACACTGTCGTCATAATAATGACCAGCTGCATTCTCACTAACATTAAGAATATTTTATGCCAATTTTATTATGAAGTGTACTCAATCCTTAGCGTCAGGTTTGATGAGAAATCAGTTCAATCGTTCGCAAGGTCGCCTATAGGCCAAGCTGCATTGCTCCGGCTGTTCAACCTATGACCCGGGTTCGAGTTTCGCTGTGACACCAGTCCTCCCATTAGGAGAATAGTCTTTTTGAACGAAATTGCTTCGGGAAAGACTGTAAGAATTGCTTCGACAATGTGCGCTGACACCCCCTCATGGGGTCATGGAGCATTGATTAGCCAGCAGCGAGAACATTGCGTACAAGTTTTGTCCATTTATTGTGACACCCTCGGTCATATGTATAAATTTTCTAGGGACGTCATACATATGTCAAGACAATCTATATATTAGAATATGATAAATGAGCCATACGGATTGGCTGCTTTCAAACTACCCGCTTGACAAAAAGAACATGGGTTACACGAGGTACACGAATGCCGAG
>NW_008580254.1:53179-55141 GCF_000520115.1 Aphanomyces invadans | reverse complement strand
TTGGACTATTGTGGCAATTTGGAAACTTAGTGCAATCAAAGTGGTATTATGTGCAATCAAAGTTGCGCAAATTTAATAAACATTACACAAATGCATGATATTATTTCAATTACATTCCGAACTGCATGTCCTCCATTCGGTTGGTAGCCTCGGCGAAACGGAGTGAGTGCACGAAATGCCTTAACACCAGTTCAGGTGTGATGCAGCTCACCGAATCTTGCAGAGCAGCTTCAAGCAAGGCCATTCGAGCTTGCGTAAGAGTGGCAAATTCGACAACCTCCATCATTTGGCGGTGCCGCATCGCCAGGTAAGACTTGATCTTGGACTTCAAAGAGCTAAAGCAACCTTCGATAGGATTGCACATTGGTGACTACGGTGCGAGGCGAAGAAGGACAAGATCTTCGTGTTCGGCCACCCAGTTTGCGAATGGCACGGAGCGTTGTCGAAGACGATGACAATTTTCTTGTCGGCATACGTTCGTTGATAGTGAGGCATCAACTTGACATTGTTGTAGATGGTCTCCACAAAAGCAGCGTTTTCCTCCATTCGAATGCCGCGTTGTACGCTATGTTCAATGAGCCCGTCATGGCACGACACTGCGCACTGCACTTGAATGTTTGGCCCCTTCGATGCAGGCATCTTTTCAATCGCTCGCTGACGGCGCTTGGCACGGCCCTTGGAGCGCTTGTAGTAGAGGTTGTAGTTAGTCTCATCAAAATAGACTATGTTGTTGTCGTCAGCAATATTTGTTGGAGAATATTGTCCGCAAAAGCCTTTCGCTTTGCCTTGTTGACGCCGATGTTGCACGCAGCCGGCTCGATGCGCGTATTCTTGATCGTGTAAAGCATGCCGTCGAGCTTTCTTGCAACCGTTGACGTTGACACGGCGACATTGAACTCAATCATAAGGAGAGATTGAAGTTCACTTAGAGTTAGTGTACAACATTGGTTGAGATGCACCTCTAATGTCTCCAATATCGCCGGTGTCACAACAGTCCGTGATGGCCTGGCCCCGCCACGCGGAAGAGATGTCGTTCGGTTTGTTTTAATGATTCGCCTTGCTGTAGTCATGGCGATGCCGTTGATTTTGGCAACGGTTTTCCAATCGTCAAAGCCATGGAAGGCAGCGAGGAGTCGCTCCTTCTATTGGGTCGTCGGCATATTGACCGCACACGTGTTCAATTGCAAATCGCGCGCGCGCCAACATGAACTCATAAAATTTATAACTTATATTTTTGTAAAGGTGCGCCACATTGATTGCACGTGAAACCACTTTGATTGCACGAAGGCGCGAGATATTACCATGGTCCGAGTGAGTTCGGCTCAACGAACCACATTGATTGCCAGTGTGGCCATTTTGGCCGGGAAAAGGTGTAGTATTAACAAGTTGCAAGTACTGATAGTACTCATAACAGTTTTTTAGTCGCAACAGCTCGGGCGTGGGCGAAAATATGCAAAATTTTGACCATTGACGGCGGTGTGTTCGCGCAACTCAGAAAGGTCAACAGAATATTATTTTCTGAAAAATCAACAGTCCAAGTATGTTTTTCTCATACAAATTTCAAGATATTTCTCAAGTACCTTGGGGGAAGGATTTCCATCGTTCCCTGTACCCAGTATCGTATAGTTCTGCGTGGGATGCTAAGTTCTTCGGCAACGTTGCAGTCACTCATAGAAGTCATGAGCTCGATGGCCTTGACTCTGGTTGATCTGCTATACGAGCGCTTAGGTTCAGGCGGTGTCGGTACGCTTAAGTAAAGATGCTACATAATATTGATCTCAAATTTAATGTTGAAGCGCGCGCGAGAAAAGTTTATCGCTAACCCAATCACGCGACCTATCTATTTTATTAGTTTTATTGGTCA
Organism: Aphanomyces invadans; assembly: GCF_000520115.1. Lineage (NCBI taxonomy): Eukaryota > Oomycota > Saprolegniomycetes > Saprolegniales > Verrucalvaceae > Aphanomyces > Aphanomyces invadans. Next base: position 53,277 of record NW_008580254.1, on the reverse strand, counting down.
AATTTGTGTTATGCTTCACTAAGTTATATAGGCGAACCATTCCGCCGTTGCCTGTGTCCCTCGGCAATTTGGTAAATCTTTCTAAACCATCCGGATAC
>NW_008580254.1:45548-47727 GCF_000520115.1 Aphanomyces invadans | reverse complement strand
CACCTGAAATTCGTCCAAGCGGCAAATGCGACGTACGGCACGTGGGAAGCCCTCGCGACATCTACGAGAGTTCGTTAGAAGTGAACTTGGTGACCCTCCAGCTCCAAATGAGCAAGTTGGAATGGAGCGAACGTCTGGGACTGGATTCGTTCACCGACCGCGTTCAAGAATTTGTAAGAAAACTCGCCGCCGCTGGGGATACCATGCCCTACAGCGTGCTCATCAACCGCTATCTTTGTTTGCTCCCACCTCGCTTTGCCATCAGCGTGATGTACATCACACGGGAGCGCTGCAACGGCACTGCCTACCGTAGTTTGCAGTCAATCCTCGCGGAACCAAAACTGAACCTATCGACGAGCGACAAAAGATGCAAGCCTGACCAGACGCTCTGTACGTACCGAAGACGCGTTGATGGTCACGGGAGAATACCACTATTGTGGCAAGCGAGGCCACTTTGCTGCCGAGTGTCGTCGAAAGCAAGGGGACGCGCGGCGCATTTCGTCGCTCAACTCGCGACAACCCTACCGACGCGAGTCATGAAGTCAGAAGCGGCAATCGAGGTCGTGGTAGTCACGGCGGTAGAAACGGGCGAGATAGACATACCAGTCGCAGGGGCCGTGGGGGAAGACACGACGAAGGCACCTACGCCAACGTCAACGACATTGACTGCAACGTTGACGTATTTACCGTCGTGAAAACATGTCAAGCCGACGAACCTCTCGACTTAGTGGATGCCGAATCTGATGACAGCGATGACTTTGCTGGGATCCGCAAAGATGATGACTGTGACACGTTGAACCCCCAATTGACGCTCTACGCAACAACTACAGCCGTTGATGAGTGCCACAATGCATCCGTACCTGGCATCCGAGAGGTGATCGTCGACAGTGGTGCAACAACTCACATGACTGGCGATCTGGGCCTGCTCCATTGTGTCGTATCGTGCAAACGGGGGGTGCGTCTAGCCAACGACCATGCCATACCTGTCGACAAGATGGGCGAGCTGAAAATAGTCTCGAAGGATACAAAAGAACGGTGATCTTTCGAAATGTCTTGTTTGTACCATCGCTGCGCAACACCATGCTCTCGGTCAGCCGCATCACGCAACGGTCGAACGACACTACACTGACTCTCAAGAACGACTACTGCAAAGACACAGTCAAGGATCACCTGTCCATCGTCGCCAAACGGAACATTGCGCACCTGTACGCCCTGCGCGGCGAAATAATTCTGCCCGACGCGAGCGACGAGGTGAACACACCCGAAACGTTGGACGCAATGCTGCGGCACGCCAGAATGGGGCACATTCCGGCGGAATCGATGGCCAAGGTAGTCCACGCCACAACCGGTGGTCCAAAGCATCCAGCTAAGGACATCACCTGCGAAGATTGTGTGAGAGGAAAAATGACACTCACCTCGGTGCCCAAGAAAGGTGACCGACCACTGCATCCGCTCGAAACTTGCCTGCACATCGGCTTGTGGGGTCCTGCGAAGGTCAAGTCGCCTAACGGGGCCGAATACTTCATCGCGTTCACAGAGGATGCGACCAACTACGTCGCCGTACGGTTTCTACGCAACAAAGGCGATGCCGCCGAAGCCATCAAGGATTACATACCTTGGCTGGAGCGACAGACGGGCGGGAAATTGAAGACACTTCGTTTTGACAATGGAGGAGAGTTCGTCAACGTCGACATGGAGGAATACTTGCGTGACCGCGGCGTGCACCATGAACCCAGCACTGCCAAGCATCCTTGGCAAAATGGCACGGCCGAACGCATGAACCCAACCGTGGTCGAAATGGCACGAACCTTGATGATTCACTCGAACACGACGAAACGTTGGTGGGCGGAAGCCGTCAACACGGCGGCGTTCTTACGCAATCGTACGCCGAACTCCAAAACAAAGGACGTGACGCCACACGAACTCATACGCGGGAATAAACCTGCCGTGGCCAATCTGAAGGTCTTCGGTTCGTGTGCTTTCGACCTGTTGAAGCGACTGACAAGACATCGTCACGGGCCAACAAGTGCCACTTTCTTGGCTACAACGAGACAAAGAAAGCATACAACGTCTACGACTTGGAGGACAATAAGGTCGTGTTTACCTTGGACTGTCGCTTCAACGTGATCGAATTCCTTAACCGCGGCTCTCCCTACAAGATAAACTCGCGACCTCACAA
>NW_008580254.1:40034-41785 GCF_000520115.1 Aphanomyces invadans | reverse complement strand
CAGCGGGCCTCCTTGAGCTCGGCTGCGAGCACACGATCCAACTCGGCGGATGCCATTCTGGTCAACCTTGCCTTCGCGGCGTCGAAAACATCCCGTGCACACGACACACCCTGAGGTAACAGACCCTTGCGCTCTTGGTTAGCATTGGCGATGTAAGCCAACTTGTAGGCATAGTCTCCGAAAACTCTCATCGCCTCAGCCAGACACACTTGCAAGGACATGAACGTGTGGTTCAGCCTCTCGTACGGGTATGCGGTGAAAGCGTCGTCAACATGAGCAACCAGTTCGTCAATGCTACGTGCTGACTTGCGGTGTTGTAGGGACTGGATGGCTGCGAAGAAACCCAAGTCCAAAACGTTGGTGTCGGGGGAATTGATGGTTGTGGTGCAAGCGATATCGACCATCCAAGCGCCTTGTACTTGGCCATGGCTTCGTTTAGCAGCGCGTCGGACGGGGGTACATGGGCACGGGCATTGTCGTGTTGCAACTTCATGACACTGTGGTCACTTGGCCACTTGGAAGCGATTGCAGGCAGTACATTATCGACCAATAAGGAACGATTGATGTTCTTTGTCACAGTCATTGTCTTGTTTTCAATAGTCACGGCCACGCGATTGGCGCTGGTACGCTGCGCTTTGACAGGCGCTACGAACGACCAAATGCCGGTCTTGCCGTCCCACCAAGTTTCGGTGGCATAGTCGTAACGAGGACGAGCCACAGCACATAGAAACATGACTTTTGTAATGTACCTCTTGCTTTTACACGTGCGATGAGGCTCCTTCTCACCAGGCACAATGTTGATCTTTCGGCTCTCTTCTTGGCTATATAGAACCATTTTTCGTCCAAGTGCACATATTCAAGCTTGCTATTGAACTCCAAGTTCGTACCAACGAACTCAATAACTCAAAACAGCAAATTTCATTTGCTGTACTTGTTGGCCTCAGTCAAGAATGGCTTCATGGCGTTGGAATGGGACCGAAACAAACCAAGCTTGAGGTATCGGTGCAGTGTCCCGAGACTTATCCCTATGAGAAAGTGTTACTAGGCCCTTCTGCTGTCAAAATTCACCTGCTTTTTCCGAAATGGATCGAAGTGTCGTTCGTTGGGATTGCGGTACTTTCAGGAGCTTTGTTTTCACTTCTTTTGCGGTGAACGCCTTCTTTCTACCGACTCTACCCATTTAATTGCTTGCAACATTGACATTCATGTTGCCCTGACAGACACCTTGCTTCTTCGCTTCCGCAAGGACTCGCCCAATGGTGGCAACGTGGCATTTGTACTTGTCCACAAGGATCTGGCTTAATCCAGTCTAGCCTTGTAGCCACCGTTGCTGTGGAGCAAGACCTCGCGGAGGATGGTTTCGCGCTCGACGTCGGTCAGGTTGCGCCTTTCAATTGGCATTTTAGAATGTTAGTCATTTGAAGTTATTGTTTTATATGAAAATTAGTATGGAATTTTTGAACGCGGGAAATGGCCACACCACTTGATAACTCCCCCTCATTAACACCTCAGGTGAGAGCTCTCAGCTTCCCCTATCTGAAGAGCCAATCTGAACGAAGTGTTTCGACTCCAGGCAGGTGACACCACAGATTCAAAATAACATCAAATTAAATGACGCGTCATGTCTACCCTCCTCAAACTCGCGCACTTATTTTGGACCAGAGGGAGTAGGAGAGGTCAAGAAGGAACCTTTTCAGTTTGGTTTTGAGTAGTTTTGATACAGCCAATGTGGGTGCGGTACAGGTATTCCC
>NW_008580254.1:26503-27519 GCF_000520115.1 Aphanomyces invadans | reverse complement strand
GGCTGCAAGTGCGACTCGTATTGTAGGGCAGGTATTCCACACGCACATTTGACAATTGTTGATCAATCTTGTGCGTGGAGGTGTTGTCGACCAAAAGCAGCACCATTCGGTCGTTTTCCCGTATTTCGTTGTTGAAATTCACGAGCCAACGCAAAAAGAGGTATTGATTCATCCACCCTTTCTTGCTTCCATGATATTGAACACCCAATCCATCAGCAGACTGTCCATCGAACCATCGTGGTTTTGAAGCATGGCCGACTAAGTACAATTGCCGTTTGTCTGTGCCATCCGCGTTTGTGACCACAGCAACAGTAAGTCTCTTTTTGTTGTTCTTCATTCCGCTCATACTTTTCTTGGAAATGGCGCGTCCCGGTGGCATGCAGTAGAAGAAAGCCGTTTCGTCAAAGCTAAACACATCCCGCAAAAGGTAAGCCGACAATACTTCTTGACATCTTTGGCGTCCACTCTTAATTGTTTCGTCTTCGACAAAAGCAGCCTCGCCAAAAACACGAGGTGAATGGAGGCTATGCCATTTCAAGAAGTTGTATTCCCATCCATTCGACAGCTTTAGGTCGTGATGACCGGCTTCAGGCATGGTCGCAATAGTGCGTAGTATTCTTGAGTTTGAAACAGGGCAGTTTAACGCTTCGCTGTCGTTGATAAATTTAACAAGGAATTCCTCGAGTTGCGGATATTTGACAGGATGACTCTTCTTTTTTGTTGGATTGGTTTGTACGGATTCAATGCTTGGGGGCTACTTAAGCGTGGGGAAATAGCTTGTATAGATGGACGCGAGGTGAGCTTAAGCTCAACTTTGGCCCAATTTGACAAAGAAGTGAAAGTCATTGTTGGGTTGGCCAAGTGATGCTCATAAATTGCTCGGCGTTGCTGGACGTTGAGGACAGTTCGTTTTTGTGATGGCTTTTTCATCGAAGGCAGTCAATGGAAAAGTGACCACACGTTCAGGTCACTTCTTAAGTTAAGTTTGAATTTTTGAAATGCTTGACATTGTCACA
>NW_008580254.1:17212-18187 GCF_000520115.1 Aphanomyces invadans | reverse complement strand
TGTGAAACAGTTTGGCAACTTCCTGCCTCTTCATACCGAGGTAGTAGTGTGCATACAGTGCATGCATCACTGTGTTTCTGGAAGCATGTTGGCCGCGCACCACGTCCAAGATCATGCCGAGACGAAAGGGGATATACACTGGTTTTTTGTATACCATACAAATTGCAGTATTCTGGAATACATCGATCGAGACTGTCAATCCACACTCCAGTCCAAGTTTTGACTTAATTCACAATACCGTAGGTTGTTGAAGGTGTAAGAGACAGAACTGTATGTATTGGGTTCTAGTCATACATAACCGCTAGTCCTAATCCGATGAGAGGACGTGGAGGTGTGGCCGTTCAACCATGAGCTTTAATAGGAGACAGAGTTCCTGACTTGGGTTATTGGATTTCCTCCGGGAGAACAAAGACTGAGAGATGGACTGCCGCATAAGTTGCAAGAGATGTCAAGCTGTGGTTACCACTATTTCGTTCAACCGCTCCACCCAATACAAAAGATGCGATCCAAATCAGTATCTCCATGGCCCCGGGTCCATGTCGAGAAGGTCAAACCTACCGTTGCTCCGAACCCCATTGCGGCGAGTACCATTGGCAAGCAAAAGGATGTGGCCTTCCTCTGCTGTATTTAGCAGCACGCAACACCAAGTCACTCTCACGGCAGACGGCATCGCTCGAGCTGACAGGAACAACACGCGTAGTTTGGTTTGCAGTGGCCTCGAAGCCTTTCGTGGAATTTTGATGAGAGTTTTCAGCCCTTCAGTGGAATGAGTGTGGCACTTGGGGCAGCCAAACCACCCACTTCTTCGCTCATTTACAGACGACCGCAATATTTTACTCTTCCAACGGCCCTGTTACAGTAACTCATGTAGCTTCGTAAATGCCTAGGAAAGACAGTCATCACGTACCCCACTCTTCCTCCTAGCGGCACCTCAACCAAAGCTCCTGCTAGCTACTGCCAGCAAAGTAATATTAT
>NW_008580254.1:2115-4954 GCF_000520115.1 Aphanomyces invadans | reverse complement strand
GATACCGCGTCAAAGGGCAGGACGTGAATTCGACTTGTCAAATTTACAAGAATTATGGCTGCAAGTGTACAAAACGTTTTCCGAGGGGACCTGCACGTGCAATCGACTCGAAGCATCCCTACTCTCTCGTGCACGCCTCATCTGCAATGACATAGTCAAGAAATACATCGCCCAAAGTGAGACAACAACAACTTCGATGCGACCAACGCGCACACCGCTGGTAAATCTGCCGACGCGTTACGCGAGTCTTGACTGAGGTCACCTGAGTTTTAAATCAATCGACCTTCCCAAAATACTGCATGAAAATCCGAGGAGCCCTCAACCATCCGTGAGACTGAGATGCAATGACCTTTAGATGTACTTGTCACTTGCGAAATCCATCAAACTTGGGTCGTTTTTAGTTGACTGTGTTAGAACGACCAGTAGTAGTTTTCGGCGTAGATAAAGGCACCGCAGAGGTACCCTCCAGGGAGAAGACCTCCAACAAAGGTAGGATGGTCGTGGTCGACGGCAACCCAGTGAACGTCTTGAACTCCCATTTCACTCAGCAGTTGCGTCAACGGCTTCCACAAGAGCTGGCACTGACGCTCTTCGCAGCAGTCTTCGTCTTCACAAATCTCACATCCCCACGTACCATCGTCGTGTTGGTAGATGCGATCCCAATGCTCATCCGCGACGTCATCGATGCCAACCCCAATACAATCCTTCAGGGGCATCGAGTTCACAGCGTCGTCGTCGTCGTTCGCTTCTACGTTTGGACGCAGCAATTCTTGGAGCTCATACGCCGTCCACTTGGTTTCGTTGTTGAATCGGTCGGAATGCACAAGAAGAGGAAAGATCCGCCACCCCCAGAACTCGTCGAGGGCCTCGCCAATCGCACAAAGGCTCTCAATTCGCGCCAGTTTCTCTAACGCATCTTCCAGCAATTGCCAGTCGCGGACGCTGGATTCGGCAGCACGCTTCAACGTGTCGTCGTCCACAAGCTGCGCCGTCACCGCGTCGTACTTGAGTTGGAAGCTGTCGCCGTTGTAGATGAAGCCGCTCTGGGTCAGGCGGCCAGCAAAGCCGTCGCGAAACGGACAAGAGCGGCCGGATGGGACGGTCAACTCACTTTGAGGATCCCTCGGTGGGCCAAAATACGATGCAGGAGCCCTCTTCAAGGCAGCAGGAAACCGAGATAGGCAGTGGGCTTTGGCTTGGTCGTTCATGTTGGAGGGTCGCTCGAACGTGAATGCGATCAAATTGGCAAATGGGTTTGATGCACATCCGGACAAAAATGGTCATCTTGAGGTACTAAAACCTCGTGTTTTGTTAGCGTGAATTCGGTACAATCTTTCTCATTTTGCGCAGTGTTCTCAACGTTTCATTGGGCAAAATTTATTGTTCCCGCTCGTCTGCACCCCTGCCATGAATGATAGCCAGTCAAAAGTAAGTGGTGGTGAATGGGGAATAGTCCCGGCGAGATTTGGTTGGAGGGGCCAGGAACGAGCGCTGTCATGGTCGTGGGAAAACGAAGCCACTAGCGTAAGCTTTACGATCAGCACCTTGAAGTGTGCTGCTATGATGAGAGCACAACCTCATGCTCGTTAGATGGCCTGCATGGGCGAATTCCCTGATTGAGTAGGTGGCACACCATTCATTGGGGAAGCTCCAGCCACCATACAGTTAATCGGGGAATCGTGCTATTGAGGCCCTGATTAGGTGGGTGCGACATATTCGTAGCGACAACAAGTCCACCAGAGGAGGCCCATCCGCCTGGTTTGCGTCGTTCCCGGCCTCTGGTGCTTCCAAACACTAGTTACCATGGTAGAGCATTCTTGATGCACCTCATCTCTGTGCGGTCGAACGGACTGGTTCGCTTTGCTCCTATGCCCAGTTAAGCCACCTCACCTTGTACGAGTACGTATGTACCTTCGGCGCAGCATTGACTGTAGAATGCAATTCTAGATCGTGCTTTGTTAACCTAGCAAGGGAACCATCAAGAATACTTGTTCTTGGATTGTGGAGAGTAGCGGTGTGTCTAATTGATGAAGACAACAAATCATTCACTACTCTTCGTTGTTGTCGTTTCGAACTATGTACGTTTATTGCGTGCACTACGTGCACACAGCTAGGAAAATGGCAGTCACGGTTAGGACAACTAATCTGATAAGTTTTGAGCTCATATCGTTGAATTGAGCTCATGCATACGATGGACGCCGAATACAGTGATAGGTGGGCTTGCCCGGGGATATGCTTTGGGTGCACTTGCAATTGACGGCGGACCTGTCGTTCACACGTAATCGTGCCTCTTTTCCACCGATCGTCCGCAGAGGCCGCCCATTAATCCTTTTGCTACATCACGATGAAGTTCCCCGTTGTCGTGTTGGTCGCGTTCTTGGTGTCCCTGGCAACTGCGAACAAGTTCACCTACTACGTGTTTGCCCGAACTTGGTTGCCTGGTCAATGCCGCAACAGGAATACCCACGGCTGCGCCCCGGCAGTACTCGCGAACCACAAGACGAAGTTGACCATCCACGGCCTGTGGCCCAACGGAATCGAATCCTGCCCCACCCAGCATAGGTCCACCCTCACGGCAGACGATATCACCAGAGCTGGAGGAGCGGCGACGATCTCTGCGGCCATGCCAGGAGCCTCCAAGGCTGACATGGCGTTTTGGACCCACGAGTGGACAAAGCACGGCACTTGCAGCAACATGCCGGCGGCCAAGTATTTCAAGCAAATGTTGCACCTTCGCAACCACTTGAAGACGCCCGCAATCTTGAACTCGTCCGCTGGCCCAGTCACAGTCACTCGTACGGCTCTTGCAGCGGCGTTTGGAGGAAACGCCGTGTTGATT
>NW_008580254.1:1094-2015 GCF_000520115.1 Aphanomyces invadans | reverse complement strand
TGAAGACGCCCGCAATCTTGAACTCTTCCGCTGGCCCAGTCACAGTCACTCGTACGGCTCTTGCAGCGGCGTTTGGAGGAAACGCCGTGTTGATTTGCTCCAGTCAAGGAGGAGTTCAATACCTGACGGAAGTTCGAACTTGCCACCTAAAAAATGCTGTGAACACAGTGTCACCGTGCCCTGGCCCTGCTCCTGGCAACGCGTGCTCGCTGGCCAACGTCGTCATTTCGTAAAGAAGTAAGGTCTTGCTCAATAGTAGAGATAATTGCATTGTAAAACATGGAAGCGTGGACTCCCCACATTGACGAACCCCACGGCGTAGGCTTTTCTAAGAACCAAGAGCTCATTGTGCACTCCGCTGCCCAACGAATGTCTTATTTGCTCAAATCTGTCAGCAGTTTTGTTACTTTAAAAGGCGACAATGTGAACACAGACTTGAGCACTTGGGCTTGGCGCTTCAACACTCACAAGTCCACAAGAAGGAATCATCGCTTTCGTCGATGTACATGAAATTCCAATTGACTTCCGCGACCTGACTTGAGCAGTGTACACTGGTCGCCAATCGCGGGCGCTTGCTTCGTGCGCACGCTACAATGTGATCGATTACAGTGCCGAATGTCGTTTACTGTTGGCAAATTTTCGTCAGGTTTTGTATATATCCAATCTCACTAATTCTTCTATCGAGGCGGCGCCGCAGAACGCGAAACGCGCGTAGGCGTAAGCCCAAAAAGACGCACTTCGCATGCAGCACATCCACACACATTCTCTAGGCTTGGAGGTAGGCCTGCAAGCGGGCCTTTGTGCCGCCTCCTCTACAAAGCGCAAGCGGTCATGTTGCCGACCGCCGCGTCCTCCAAGTGGATGCGAGCGCGCCAGTGTTGAGATTCGATGACGTCAACATCGCAGCGGTCAAGATCGAAT
>NW_008580254.1:0-776 GCF_000520115.1 Aphanomyces invadans | reverse complement strand
TCTTGCACGCAATTGCCGCAGTCAGCGTCGAGGCTCGCCCGGGCGTCGGGCCCGGCGCGACCACACGCAGGCACACTTGGCCATGTCGGAGGTCGAGTCGCCAGCGCCCGCTCCGCCGCCCGCGGATGACGACGATGAAGAGATCATGTGGTACGGCGTGAACACGGCTTCCATGCAGAACGACGAACGGGCCCAGGCCACGGACGCTCGGGCGCACCGCTTGGTCATCAAGAAGGGCTATTTGGACGGTCGCCCAGTTCGCATTCTGCTCGACTCCGGCGCGACAGACAACCTCATCCGGCCGCACTTGGTGTCGTGGCATGTCCTGAAGACGAAGCAAGTGAGGATGGTCGGCTTCGACGGTCTGGCCCGCCCGGCAGCGGAAGTGACGGACTGCATCGCATCGGTCGATTTCGAGTCCGACTTGCCCGGTGAAGGTTTTACGACGGTCTTCACGACATGGGACCTTGGGCCCAAGAACTTCGACGTCATCTTGGGCAAGCCGTGGTTCCACGACTTCAATCCCGTCATCGACTGGCGCTCGCATGCCGTCGTCTCCATCGACCGGCGTCCGGATCTTCCGACTTACGACCGGCAACCGGCTCCATGGGCCAAGGAAGCGTACGTCCTCAAGGTCTCGGAAGTGCCGCCGTTACACGAGCCGCCCGCGGAAGTCAAGGCGCTGCTCGACGAGTTTGCCGATGTGCTGCCCACGGAGCTACCCGATGAACTTCCACCAAGCCGGGTCGTGGACTTTGAGATGAAGATGAAGCCGG
>NW_008580253.1:62318-69401 GCF_000520115.1 Aphanomyces invadans | reverse complement strand
AGCGATTCAGAACGTGCAGAAAGTAGCCAATGAAAATAGAGATCTTGCGCTTTCCATTGCACCAATGATCACGCCATTTGGACAACTTTTAGAAATATTCCGCCAATCCAAAAACAATGGGACAACTATTCCGAACCAGAGTAGAATTAGGAATAGTGGGCAAACCATCCGTGGTGCGATTCCTGTGTGAGCCCAGGAAGTCATTGCTACCACTGTTAATTTTTTTACAGTCAAAATGATAAAAACACGACGAAGTGGTACACGTATAAAAATGCGAAACTGATGAGCCATGCCGTTCCGGTGAAATTTACTGATTTCCCCCCACTGACCGAACGGGGTAAATCTGATAACTTTCATAAATTTATGACATTGAATGTCAGAGGAATTTATGACAGTGAATGTCAGAGGAATTTTCAAACGCATTCACGAACGAATACAGAAAATTAATCGAGACATGTCAAGCAAAATGAAGTTGCAGATGATATTGTTAATAATATAAATAAAGAACCAAACATTGTTGACTCTTGTGGAGAAGCATGAGTTATATTCGAAGCAATGTATCCAACTCTGCTCTGGCCTAATGGGCAGCTCAAACATTTGGTCTCGTGTCAACTCCATCAAAGTCGACTGTCGCGCACGTTCTATAGAGCTACAGAACACCCAGCCGGCGTGCCGACATGGCCAAGCGCACGAAGGAACAACTGGTCGAACTGCCGGTGGTCGAAGTAAAGCTCGTGGAGTGGGTTCTTCGCTGCGAAGAGTTTGGTGTACACATCACTGGCGACCTCATTAGGCAACGTGCTCGAACGATCTGCGGCGAATTCGGTGTCAAACAAACCTACGCTTCTCCAAGGGTGGGCTGTACAAATTTAAAAGAAGAGATGGGTTTACCAGCAAGGTGCACACTCGGCAAGGCAGGATCCATTCCCCGGGAGGCCGTCAACGTTAGTCCTCAGTTTGATTGCCGGTTACTCCGGTAAGAATGTTCTCAACATGGACGAAACCTCATTTTTTATGAGAGCCACCACCTCACTACGGCCCATATGTTCACGTGGAATAAGACCCACCAACAAACCTGGGGCGACCAGTACTTAGGCGAAAAGGCGTCAGCAAGCACTGGCTACGCAGGACTCCTCGGCTTGTGCCAACGCTTTGCTCACCGCCATGGATTTGCTCAGCGAGTTCCTTGCTTCTCCAAAGTAAAGAAAACCTAGCTGCTTGAGAAGAAGGAAATCTTTGCCTCAACATTTTGGTCCAAGCTCAGCGACGTCCCATTCCGCGACATCATTAATGTCGACGAGACGGCAGTATACTACGACACGCCACCACACCGTATTTGGTGTGAGATTGGCGCCGACACTAACAGTGACACTTCAGAAAAGCATTCCGATCGTATGACGGCGGTGTTGGCCGTATGTGCTGATGGTCTGCGATAAATATCGTCAACTTGATATAAAATTTAAGTAGTTATGTAGGAACGAAACTGCCGATCCTCTCTATTGCGCGTGGGGTGTCCGGTGCCCAAATTGAAACCAACGAGTTGTCAACCTATCCTACGGGCCACTTCTACGCCGTTCAACAAACGGCATGGATGTACAAAGACTTGTGGCTCTTCTACCTAAGGGAGCTCCTTAAGTTTGAGCTTGTCGGCCCGACGACGCTGCTAATGGAGAACTGTCAGCCAATGCGTCCGTCCCAGCACGACGGGCCGTGACGACGAGTTGTACTCGTTTCTGGAACCCTGCCAGCAAACACGACGAGTGTTTGTCAACCGCTTGATGTTCGGGTGATGGACTCTCTGAAGGCAAAGATGCATGCCCTATGGTTACGCGAATTGCCATTGATTTCAGCTGCGGAAAAGCGAATAAAATTGAGGGAACGTACCATCGTGGCGTGGGAATCGATAAGCGAAGAAACGATCAGGAAGTCGTTCATGAATGCCTTGTCCACCGTGGCATCCGAACGTAACGAGCCATGAGCTCAGCTAGTCTTAAACGCATGTGTTATAATGCAATTTTATGGATTTGTCGTACTCAATTTACCATGGCTACAATAGCGACAACTCTAACACAGCTTGCAAGGTGAACGAGAAGGACGGCCGCGAGTAGCAACAGAAGGGTTATCTCGTCGGCCATGGTGCACTTGCCGATAGCCAACTTTCCATGTGGCGAAATCACATCTCCACTAGACCTGTTAGAATTTTTGCCCATTGTTGCAGGTCTATCGTGTGAATTCCATTTGTGAAATCTGTCTATTAATATTGTCGCAGCATTCAATCTGCAAGAAAAAATTGTGGGATATTTACAGTCCGCGAAGGCATCGTGGGGACTTTCATTCATATCTCTATAACCATATTGCGGTTTCCTCTGAAATTTTGAATGTGGACAGAGCTCAGTGGTATCTAAAAGTTGTTTAATGAATGCAAAACTTGAAAATGCATAACCTTTGAGTTATTTTGCGGAAAGTAGAGCAATTTATCCAAATTTCGCAAATAAAACCAATAACCTCTATACATTAATACATTAAGTTTCGAGGGGTAATATTTTAATTAATTCGACCTGTGAAAGCCTTACCTCTTTAGAATAATACTGTGGTGCCGTGTCGTCCATTCACGAAGTTCGGCATGGCCACCATCAGCGACGACGAATATGATGACATTACCAACTACATTCGACTTAAGCGTCCAAGAAATCTTACTAAAGAATAACGTCTTGATGTACTCCGTCTCCATGCTGTTTATCGCCGTGAAAACACCCGCAACGTGTCCAAAAAGATCTCCCGGGTCCTAGAACGTAGCTTGAAAGTCGTCAAGGAGGTGTGGGAAGAATACCAGAAATCAAGAACCGTCGTTGTCGCGCCCATTCCGTCAAACCAGAACCAAAAACCAAGTCGTATACCGCGAACACGTGCAGTCGCAACGCTCGTGCGCCAATCAGCCGTCAATGCAGAATGACAAACGTCCGCACGGTTGCCAAGGACGTATTGGTCTTGTTGGTTGAAAACGGAATCATACACTGTGAGTACGTCAGGAAGTTTGAGGGTAGTGCAAGTGTACCTTGCGAAGCTAGGCTTCCAACGTGGCAAACGCCGAGGTCATACCACGTACAGTGTTTCAAGTGCACATGCCGCAGCTCATGACCTTTACGTGCGTGCAGCATATGACGCGGCTATCACCAGAGACGCCTGTTGACTTTCTGGATGAGAGCTACATTCACCACCACTACTCTCGTCATCAAGACAGTTTGTTCGATCCGACGTACGACGCACCTCCAAAGGCCAAGCACAAGGGTCGTCGGCTGTGCTTCATCGCTGGTATTATGGCCAACGGACCACAGGATGCCAAATTGCTTGGTCGCGACATTTTCGAGGGTGGGAAAAAACGAAAGGAGCCGAAAGACTACCATGGAATGTTTGACCACGAGTATTTCGTTCGATGGTTCGTGAGAGTCATGGACGAAGTCGAATCTCTGGGGAAGACTGGTGTCACGTTCGTTATGGATAATGCAAAGTACCACAAGGTCTTACCTGTGGAGACCCCGCGTGGAACATGGCGGAAGACGGACTTACTTCTCGCGTGCCAGCGCTACGGAGTTGATGTTGACGTGAACGATTTAAAGAAGACAATTTGGTCACGGCTCAAACCTGTATTGGCAGCTCGTGTGGACCCGGTTGTCGTGACCATGGCGCGTGCACGTGGGCACAACGTGGTCTACACTCCGCCACATCACTCGGATCTTCAACCTATTGAAATGGTCAGGTCAAAAGTAAAAGGTGACGTTGGAGTGCAGTATACCGTCGACACGACCGTTTCGGATGTCCGCTCTCGCCTTGACGTGGCTTTTGCGATGCTGCCACCTACAATGATTTTGAACTGTGTTCATCATTGTGAGAAGCTTGTGAGAAACCTGTATAATTTGCTCGTTACCATGGATGAATTGGACAATGTCGATTCCTCCTCGTCGGAGTCGTCTTCTAAACAAAGTGAAAGTGATACAGAATAAGAGTCAAATGTAATATTTGCATTGTAAAATAATATCCAGTTTTCCTACCAATTTTATTTCAAACTCTACCTTTGAAATACAATAATGTCAACTAACCCTAATCTCGGTCCCCTCGATGCCTTCGCGGACTGTTAGCCAACGGGTGACAATTTTTTCTGCGACCTAGTACATGATATCATGCATAGTAAACAGTTGTATGTTCTATCAAATCAATGTATAAGCCTGCTCACTTCATCATCGTTTTACCAATAATGCGCTATCATATAATATACCAATGGTATGTAATGCAAACCGTCCTGCGTTGGTACAATACAGCAACAACAACACCACAAACAATAGAAAAATATATCACGCGGTAGAGCTCCTGCTCGACGCCCGAGTGGTACAGGGTTCTATCCATGACTTCGATGCACGGTATGCCACATAGCCAGTGTGCACTGGAAGTTTCTTACGTCCGTTTTGGCATTCTAATGGGCTTACCTAAAGGGGGTCACAAAGTGCTCTTGTTCAATTACGTTCAACATATTTTGTCTTCCTCAATACTCATCTATGTTGAAACGTATACGATAAATATATGGCAATAAATTCACAGTACGGGCAATAAAAATCTTTATTGACTGGTTCCTCCACCATCATTCGCTGCTTCGAAAGTCCCGTAAAACCCCGTCGTTCAAACGTTGAACCAAGCCTACACCAGGTTCACAAAATTTCCGGTTACGCCTGCTCCCGAAAAGGCATGGCTATGGTTAAGCTCACTATTGAAGTCTGGGATGACATGCCATGTGAGAACATTACTCGCTCATTGAAAATGCGCTGCCGCTGACTCCTGTAATCAAGCTTGTCACTTGAAAGTACATTTCATTTTCGAAATATTTATAGTTTTCAAAACTATTGAAGAATTTGGTGCTGGTCGTCGTGGTTGTGAATGATGAGTTCCTTGTTTCTACCAATAAAAAAATTCATCGTGGAAAAGGTTCTGCAATTCGAAAGCAGCTTGAATATTAATACTGTCAATTCTCGTTGAGGGTAATTTATTGCCAATACAAATTTCAGGATATTTCTCTAATACCAATTGGGGACATTTTTCCATCGCTTACTGTATCAATCCGGGCTTTGTATTGCACGACGCAAACATGACCAGGAGGAAATTCAGCACTACCAAATATCGATCGGCCCAGCTGGCTTGCTTTTCAGGATGAAAAGAATTGATAGCTTTTCGCCATTGGAAAGGCTTGGCGTTACGTTTTTCCGTAGGTAGACGATGCCAAGTTTTCCACACGTCATTCCACAGTGGCGACACCTTCGCGAGGCGTTCGGCGGCACTACGTGAGTTTTGCCGAAAATGTAGGAAGTCGAACCGGTCCGGCCGAGTACAAGGGGTGAGTGCAGCATCGAACATCTCGTGGGCGAGACAGGCCCACATGTTGTCGGATTCCGCAGGTGCCCGCAGAAGGAGGCACAAGCGAGAGAGCTGTTGCGGTGCAACACCATGGACATTTCGCGCGGGACGTGAGCTCGCGTATGAGACCAAAGTGGAGGTCATCCCTCGCCTTCTGCTATTCGATGATAATGGCAAGTTGGCGCGTGGTCCCATCAACTCGACTGCAACGGAGACACGCCTCCACCGCACCACCGTGTCCAAGATATGGCACGAGTTCCGACAAAACGCTCGCATGCCCTCCTCCAGGCCCGGCCGCGTCGGTTTGAAGATGGTCTCCACGAAAGATCACGTCACGAACCTCGTCATGGGTGTATCTGAAGAACAGCGATCAACGTTGCGCAGCATGTCCGTTGCTACAGGAATGACCATCGGGACGCTCCATCGCAAGCTCCGCGACGCTACGATCGAGCGCAAGTCATCCCAGCTCAAACCGCTTTCTCACCGACATCAACATGGTCGAGCGCGTTGAATTTTGCCGCTCGCACGTCCGTCGCTCCGCTCTAGCCGCGCTCGCGAATTCCGCCGGCGAAGCCGGTTTTGCCTGAAACGTTCGAGTTCGACAGCATGTGGGATGTGTTCATCTGGACGAGAAATGGTTCAATGCAGACAAGGATCGACGAAAGGTTTACCTTGTGAAGGGCAAGACAATTGGGCGACGCGCAGCCAAAAGCAAGAATTTCATCGCGAAGGTCATGTTCCTTGCGGCGGTCGCGCGTCGACGGCAAGACTACGAGCGACGTTCAGTTTCGAGGGGAAGATTGGGATGTGGCTCTTCGTCAGGTACTTGCCTGTCCTTCGAAACTCCCGCAACCGCCCAGCTGATACGCTCGTGGATACATTGATGAACGTTGATGCTGCTGTGTACCGTGAACTCGTGACGACTCGAGTCGTATCTGCTATCAAGACTCGGTTCCCAAGCGCCAACAAGCGCGTGGTCCTCCAGCACGACAACGCCACGCCACACGGTGCCATCACCAACGAGGTCGTGGCGAGCGTCTCCACTGATGGGTGGACGTTTGTCGTGCGGCGCCAACCACCCAACAGCCCGGACCTGAACGTCCTTGATCTTGGCTTTTTTGCGTCGGTCCAGTCGCTACAATACAAAGTGGCGAGTCACTCAATCGATGACGTGATTCCCTTGACCCCATGCGGCCTTCCAGGGGCTCTCATTGGTGAAGCTCGAGAACGTGTTTCTAACTCTTCAGGCAGTCATGCGCTTGGTGGTTGAACACAATGGCGGCAATCAGCTTCGCTTACCTCATTTGAAGAAGAATGCTCTGCGACGTGGCGAGACCTTCATAGTTACCTGCCCAGCATCCTTGTAGACCCAGTGAGTTTTTTAACCAATAAAATACACTCATGTCAATAGAAGAGATATGTCGCCAGTATTGTGGAAAAAGTCTGTTTTTCAAATGTCGCCAGATTTATGGAGCAGAGGAAGTAGAACATCAATGTAAATCATGCATGATTTCAAGTACCAGGTCGCGAAAGCCCATTGGAAGCCTCCCAAAAATGCCTCAGACTGCATCTCAGACTTGGTTTTATTCGGATGTGAGAACCCATTTGGTTGGATGTAAGTTGAAATCTGAGGTCGCTATCCGGTTTTTTGGCAACCAAAAATGCATTCACATAGCCCATTCA
>NW_008580253.1:49184-49734 GCF_000520115.1 Aphanomyces invadans | reverse complement strand
TTTCTGCGGTGTCAATTCCTCCTACAGCCTTCGATGCCTTGTTAGAAGTGTTTCAGCGTCATTACAAAACAAACTCTGGATACGGACGAAAGGGCAACTGCTGATGGGCACGATGGATCCCCAGTTGGCTTCTTTATGGCCTTCATGAACGTGTGTTTGCGCTTGCATGGTTCCCAATCTCGTGTGATGGCGACGCTGGGGTTGGCGATGAAGAGTTGGGAGACTTTGGACCATCCATTCTGACCGCGAGGACAAATGTCCTCGACGCAAAGTATGTCGAAGTCGTCTTCACTCCAGTTCGGAGCTGAGCGCTTGTTTGCAGGCTTGAAGACCATTGAATTCTGAGGTGAATGTAGAAATATGCGAAGACCAAAAAATGGTCTTCGCACAATCTGAGGTGGTCTCAGATTGGCCTAAATCACTGGTCTGAGTTAATCTTACATTTCGAGTCTGAAGCATTTTTGGGAAGCCTCCATTGGCTAAAAATACCACAATATCTTCTTGCAGATAGAGTGCTGCGACAATTTTAATAAAACGAAAATGTAAGGAA
>NW_008580253.1:39930-40894 GCF_000520115.1 Aphanomyces invadans | reverse complement strand
TTGGGTAAGGTATGGTTTCAAGGAACGGGAATATCCGCCAGTTTTAGTTGGTCGTGTAGAACCGACTTTCGCACGTTTGTTGCAACATAGTGGTCACTCAATACTGTAGAACTTTCGCGTCAGTAGACTGTACCTGGCCAAACGGTCAGGATAGAGTAGAGAAGCTTGCTCCCACAATTCCCTTTCCTCCTAGACACGACTTTTCCATACTATCCAAAACTACCGTATTTGTCGTACTCCTGCACCATGAAAAATGTCGGATTTAAGATCAGATTTTTTGGTGCAAGACAACGACAAAACCAATTCTGGGATGTCATGGGTGGCACTCTTGGATTGGATAGAAATACAACTAAAGTTTGAAATCCAGATTTCCCGCTCAGTCTTTGTTTGGTCACGTCGTTCGAGCTTGTGGATGCCTCGCACTAGCCGCAAAAGACGGCACCTCACCGTCACGAAAAAACTCGACGTGGTGAAACAGCACCTTCGCGACGGCACCAGCGTCTACATGCTGCTAAGAATTGCGGCATGCAAGGCAACCAAGTACTCCGCTGGGTCCGCGACCACGAGAAGCTGAAGGCTGCCGTGGCGCGGTCGCCCGGTCTCTGTTCCACGCATTCTGGCCGTGCAGTTGCCCGCTCTGACGTGGAAGCACAAGTTCTTGAATATATGGAGTATCTACGTGAACACGACGTTGCCATCAGTACGAAGATGCTGGTGCTCAAGGCTCGAAACATTGACCCTGATTTTCATGGCGGCAAAACCAAGGCACTCACATCTTGGGTGTACCGTTCCTGCGCCGAAACAAGTTGAGTATCCGTCGTCCGACGCGCGAAGGGCAGAAGCTGTCTTCCACCTTGGACACGACGCGAAACGACTTTGTGGCCTCGGTGTGCGAACGTTTTTTGCCATTTGGTACATTGGAAGGCCTCGATTGGGACCATGTCGTCAACATGGACGAGACGCC
>NW_008580253.1:31079-32231 GCF_000520115.1 Aphanomyces invadans | reverse complement strand
CCTCGGATGCTCTGCCGTTTGGATGGGCCAAACTCTAATGCAGTCAAGCTAGGCCTCGGTGTGGAATCGTGGCTAAAAACGAGGAACTTGCACGAGAGGAAGTGCTGACGCTTACACCACCGATAGCCACTGAACTGGAATTTTTCGCTCGCACAGGACTGTACTCCCAGTAGATCAAGGGGGGAAATGAACGGTGAAATTTTGTTCACTTCTCATTGTATTGATTGAAATATATCGCAAATTGTTGACGAGACGTTCATTATATAGCGTACTGAATTCTTGAGATATTTGTGAATTTTTGCATATCCCACAGCATTGATTCATGAGCGGCGTCCTCGAGTAGGACCATTCGGCGCTCAAGGAAGGTGCGGTACTCACCCCGCTCAAACATGTCGGCTGTGTGGTGCCAGGTAACCCTTGATGCGAGACTTGAGGACGCTGAAACAGCTCTCAATGGGATTCAGCATAGGCGAATACGGCCCAAGGCGCAACAGCGTCATGTCATCGTGCTGGACAACGTGTTCCTCCGTTTGAGAATGAGCTGGAGCGTTGTCCAACACGATGACAACACGCTTTCCCACCAAGTTGTCTTGCCATGCAGCGCACATCTTCACGGCTTGGTAGATCGTTTCGACATAGGCCGCATTTTCATCCATTTTGATGCTGCCTCGTTCAAGCCGATAGCAGACAAGACCAAGTTCGGCAGAAACAGCGCACTGGATTTGCAGGTTCGGCCCCTTGGACGGCCGCAGGACGGTCGACGCGCGAGTTCCTCGTTTCGAACGTCCCCGGCTGCGTTTGCAGTAGAGATTGTAATACACGACGAAGTCATCCTCTTGCTGATGCTGCTTGAGCTTCGCCACAAACGCCCGCCGTTTCTCCTTGTTCATGTCGTTGTTGCATGTGGCCGGCTCAATGCAAACTTGTTTACATGTGTAAACCATACCGAGAAGATGGCGGCTTATGGTCTGCATCGAGATGGACAAGCCCGCAAAGTCGGCGGCAACAAATGCCTTCATCTCAGCAAGCGTGTATTGGCAGTTATCGTTCACGTAGCGATCGAGCGCTGCGACGACGTCAGGAGTGACTTTAACTTGCGACGCTCGGTGGCCGCCACGCGGCTTGAGCTGTGTGCACCCGCTGTCAACAACA
>NW_008580253.1:22998-24469 GCF_000520115.1 Aphanomyces invadans | reverse complement strand
GTTTTTGACACCGTGTCCACAGGCAATTCATAAAACGAGGTTTCCACAGCATCAATAGGTTCCTCGATTGTTCGAGTACACCTTTGATACTGCAGGCTTTGAATAGAATTATAGAATCCTAAGTCTAAAACATTAAAGTCTGGGCTATTCGGGGGTTGGTTGGTAACTGCAATTCCGGACACGCCGCGCGTCTCCAACATACTTGTCGTGAGGCATTTGTGTGGGCTGGCATTGTCTTGTTGGATTGTTAAGCCCGATCACTGTGTAGAGCGAGGGAACTTGGCCTTTATTGCCGGCACGACATTATTTAACACGTCACAATTGTGCCTTTCGCGCGGTTCTTGGAGTTGCGTTTTGCAGGCAATTTTTCGATAAAATGCCAAACGCCAATTTTGCCGTCAAATATGTTGCCGTTTAAGTCAACTCGAGGGCGGGCAATCGCCGCCAAAAACATAACTCTTGTTATAAATCGCTACGACTTCACAACACGAGCAGCCATAGCTTCATCCTCGTAGACGTAAAACTTCTTTTTCACCCTCGTCAAATAAAACCAGTTTTCGTCGATATGCACGAAATTATTTTTTGACAATGTGCATATTGTCAAATTTTCATTCAACGAAGGTCGAAGAAAAGAAATTGCGTACCACAGGCGCTCTTCAAGATTTCTTGGAGTAAAAAACGGCTTCACGTAACTTGTACGAGCCTTCAGCCGAGGACATTCTTGTATGTGTCGAAACACTGTCGTCCTTGGAATGTTGCACGCATGAGCAAGAGCTCTCATCGTCTGCCGCGAGGCCTGGGGCACTTGTCGTATCGCGTCATCGATGTCATCACTCGTGCGCGTTTTTTTGCGACCAGAATTCCCTAAAAAGTACATTTTTGGTAAATGAATAATCTTCAAATTCAATAATCATATAGATTGATAGAGGTATACCTCGGATTTTTGATGCAACATCGGCACAAATGTGGCCCGCTCGGATGGAGCTCCGTCCACGTGCCCATACGCGAGACACAGTGTCGGGGTGGCATTCGTGCTGCTTGGCAAGCTTACGATGGCGCCACGAGGCAGTGTGCCAGATGACGAGACGGCAAGCTGGCTCTCATAGATCGAGCGCCGCTCTTCAAGGTCAAGGTGGGTTTTGCCACCTTTCGGCCCACGGGGGTTGCGCGGGCGGTCGGCAATGACGGCGGTGGGCTGCGATGGCATGGTTCAGTAAAGCTTGATGGCTGTGTGCTGCGCGTGCTTGCTGAAAATGAGTTGTGATGACACGGCAATGTGTCAAAGTTTGGACCAAAGGACACCCGATATTTCGCGCCCAATATCTCATGAACCGAAAAGCTCTAGAACGCTGTAAAACTACGCAATCAAAGCAGAGATCTTGTGCTTTCTTGTACACCAATCAGCTCGCAATTTGATTTAGAAAAATGCCGCCAATCGGACGACGAACCCTGCAACTATTTTGGAACAGAG
>NW_008580253.1:22278-22898 GCF_000520115.1 Aphanomyces invadans | reverse complement strand
AGTTAAGGTTTGATACCATGGTGCAGAACAACGACGAAAAAACCATGGTGCAAAACTACGACAAATACGGTAGGTTGTCGCCATAATCGCCAAATCGTGGAGATCGTCTGTGGCAATACACCACACTCCTTCTCAACCTCGCCCTGACACCCCTAACATACTCGATTGTGCTCAACAGGGAACTTTTCGCAATCTGTTAATCTTTGTAAAGGACAACTGCCCCTCCCACATGACATATAACAGTGTGTTAATCTATGCGGCGAACGGGACTAACTTATTTCGCCTACCGCCCAACTCGACGCATCTCTTGAAGCCACTGGACGTCGCTCTTTTCCGCACGTTCAAGCCCAACATCGCCAACCGCGTCAACCGGTAACTAATGGCAATTAACTTAACCACCCACCCCTGGTATATTGCGATCTGCAGGCGAAGCCTTCAAGAATCTTCCGACCTATGAGCAAAAACATGACTGCGACAAAGCAGCGTCAACGGATTCCGAACTATTGTATATGGTCCTTATCACTGCCTCGGATGCTCTGCCGTTTGGATGGGCCAAAGTCTAATGCAGTCAAGCTAGGCCTCGGTGTGGAATCGTGGCTAAAAACGAGGAACTTGCAGGA
>NW_008580253.1:13266-13899 GCF_000520115.1 Aphanomyces invadans | reverse complement strand
TGCATTTCGTGAGAACAGTATACTGTATTCTAATCCAAATCGCGCAATGTTGAAGTAAATTTTTGTTCAAAACAACGCACCAGATATTTCTGTTGTTGTGAGTGAACGAATAAAAAATGCCCCAGGTAAAATGAGGAAGGTTGAATGCAAGTTTTAACTTAATGATTGAGCGAAGTTATCTACTTGGTGCGATAAGATGAAAACAATGTCGCACAGGTGCGATGGAATAGGTATACATACTACTCTCTTCCTAAATAGTTGCGGCCTTCATTTTGGCTTGATTATATTATGGGACTCCATTCCAAAATAACTTAGTATTTGTATGTCACTTCAGAAACGAATAAATGTGGCAAAAAATATAATGCTTTTTTATTCATATTTAATCAATTGCCAAAAGACCTTAGTCTTGAAAATGCAGGAGTGCTTCCATGGAAGCCTCTTCCCCAAGTCCGAAGTTCAAATGGATCAAAGCACCCTCGTAGTTATAGGCATCGCACTCAACGTTGAAGGCCGTGAAGTCCTCTATCAACGCATCCTTCTTCACGTGATGGAGCTTATAATCATTGCTACCGTGAATTTCGATGCAATTCTACATCACCTTTTGAAGTGTGATGAATGTTTTTGACACCGTGT
>NW_008580253.1:2394-5356 GCF_000520115.1 Aphanomyces invadans | reverse complement strand
CAGTAACACGTGTATAGTTTTGATAGACGACAGCAAGATCAAGTTGTATCATGTGCTTGGACGTAGATACTATTGTCATCGATTGGTCAAAAATATTCTAAATTCCCAGAGGATGATTTTGGACGTCGATTATATTAATATTCCAGAAGTATGGTCGAGTTCCACGGGGGAAGGAGTTCCGTCATTCCCTGTACAGTTTTTTCGAACCTCACGTATGTCTGGAATCATTTTCTTGCATAGTGGTATAATTTGAAATCCATGTGACCAATCTATAAATTCGAATTCGATCGAAACTGTATTGACAAAGGATATTTTCCATAAAGCATACCTCTGTCTGTGAAAACATGCCCCGAACAGTATATTTCAGAAATGAACTTGAAGCTGGTCGAATTATTGTATTCTGAAAGCACACCTGTGATTGGCTCGAAGCGACGAACACCAATGATATGGATTCGTGGCAAAATACACCCAATCACAAACATGCCAACCAAACGAAGACCTAATACTTTAAACAAGATAACATAGACAACAAACCTGTACGGACGGTACCCGGAAATCAGGTTACCGCTTATCCGGACACGTACCGCCTAATCTGTGTGTCAAATTCCAATGCGCGCCAAAAGAAAGGACCTCACCGACGCTGACCGCAATGGTATACTCCACCAACGCTTGGCCCGCATGGTAGACCATAAGGCTCTGCCACGTGGAGCCCTTGCCGATGTAGCCATGACGTTCAACGTCGACAGAAGCACTGTACGTCGCCTGTGGCACCGAGCGTCCGTCGACATCACCAACCTCTACCGTCCATGCCAGGACATAAGCTCGCGGAAAAAGGGCCACTCGGGTCGCAACCTCAAACACGAATCTGTCGCTCAACGACTCAAGCTGGTACCCAAGGCCCGCCGAAAAACGTTCCGGCCCATCGCTGCTGCAATGGGTATGCCCCGGTTCACCCTCCACGACTACTACCGGCGCGGAATCTTCGTCAAGTACACCAGTACGATCAAGCCACAGCTCACCGACGCGAACCAGCAGTGCGCCTCAAGTGGGCCATGGACCGCGTTCACGCAGTCACGCCCGACGACTACGCTTTCGCCGACATGATGTACGTTGTCCACGTGGACGAGAAGTGGTTCTTTGCCACTTGTGTCAGCAAGTCGTACTACCTCGCTCCCGACGAAGAGCCCCCTCACCGAACATGCAAGTCCAAGAAATTCATTACGAAGGTTATGTTCCTCTCTGCGGTTGCGCGCCCTCGATGGGACAATGATCGGTCCGAGTGGTTCGACGGGAAGATCGGCACCTGGCTTTTTACGGAGAAGGTCCCTGCCGCCCGTACAAGCAAGAACCGTCCCGCCGGAACACTTGTGACCGTGCCTGTGAGCGTGACGCGCTATGCTGATCGACAACGTCATCCCTGCCATCAAGGCCAAGTGGCCGGCTGGCGACACATAGCATGTCCGCATCCAGCAGGACAACGCAAAACCGCATGTCCCGCCCATGGACCCAAGAATCGTTGCTGCGTGCCAAAGCGACGGGTGGGCAATGGTGTACCAGCCGCCGAACTCACCAGACCTGAACGTGCTCGACCTCGGCTTTTTTCGGTCGATTCAGACGCTGCAGGAACAGAAGTACCCACGATACATCGACGACATCGTTGCCGGTACCCTGCAAGCGTGGCGTGAGGTGGACATGATGACACTTAATGCCAACTTCCTGACGTTGCAGTGTTGCATGAAGGAAGTCATTCGGGTGGCAGGCAACAACAGCTACAAGGTGCCTCACATGAAGAAAGCGAAGCTTGCAGCGAAAGGTATGTTGCCTGACGGTGTTGATGTTGATTCTGACACCATCAATGATGGTTTTAACCTGCTGTGTGCGACTGACATGGACGAAAGAGTGGAAGAGTTGGCACTGGAAATTTCCAAGGCCATTTAATTGTACGAGTTTAGCTCTCAGATGGAAAAGTTGGCTGTCGATGAGGAATTGGACGACGACATCGATGCCGACTTGGCCAACATTATATCCCTCTAATAAACACTTGATCTTTGTATTGTGAATTTGCTGTAGAGAGAGTGGTACACTTGGGGCAAGTATTTTCGGAACTCAGATTTCGACTTGGGGGCACGTTTTCATGGACAGAGGTAGTATTCTCCAGTCGACGAGCTGCGTTGGCGGACAAATACAGTGCAACGACATCTTGTCGTCAAGACGGCAGCTATATAGGGCAAGAACTCCAAAGCGGCACGTTCCAAGAGGACTATTCGTACAGACGTCAACGTACCATTTACACCAGCGGAAAGCATCCCCGGTCGTCTTGAGGCGAGAATCGTCTTGAGCACCGCTGAAGCAACCCTCAATAGGATTGCACATTGGCGAATACGAACCAAGGCGAAGTAAGGCACAGTCGTGGTGCCCGGGCTTGCAGGTCTCGGTTTAGTTGTGGGCAGGCACGTTGTCTAGGACAATGACCACGAGCTGGCAACTTAATTCGGCTTGGAACGATGGCAGCGCTTTGACGGCAAGGTAGATGTCTTCCTCAAAATCTACGTTCTGTATCATTCGCTTCCCTGTTGCATGCAGTGTAGGATAAGGTCGTCGGTTGTCGACATGGCGCACTGCAACTGAAGATTCGCTCCATCTGACGGTCGGAGCACGGCGACAACACGTTTGCCCACGTTGGCACGCCCTTTTACGCTTGCTGAACAGTTTGTAGTTCGTTCCTCGTAATACACGATATAGTCACCACGCGCCATATGCATGAGCAACGTATCATCGAACGCTCTTCGCTAGGTATTGTAGAAGTCGTACTTGCAAGCCGATGGTCCGACGCGGTCTTGTCTTAGCTTCCGACAGAGAGTTCGACTAACCGTTAAGTATGAGACGTTGATACCAAGTTTACATCCTGTACAGTCTGAGCTGTATATTGTTGAGAGTATATTGGCAGCAATTTTTGATGTAC
>NW_008580253.1:0-2294 GCF_000520115.1 Aphanomyces invadans | reverse complement strand
AGGATGATTTGGACGTCGATTATATTTGTATTCCAGAAGTATGGTCGAGTACCACGGGGGAAGGAGTTCCGTCATTCCCTGCACAGTTTTTTCGAACCTCACGTATGTCTGGAATCATATTCTTGCATAGTGGTATAATTTGAAATCCATGTGACCAATCTATAAATTCGAATTCGATCGAAACTGTATTGACAAAGGATATTTTCCATAAAGCATACTACCTCTGTCCGTGAAAACTTGCCCCGAACAGTATATTTCAGAAATGAACTTGAAGCTGGTCGAATTATTGTATTCTGAAAGCACACCTGTGATTGACTCGAAGCGACGAACACCAATGATATGGATTCGTGGCAAAATACACCCAATCACAAATATACCAACCAAACGAAGACCTAATACTTTAAACAAGATAACATAGACAACAAACCTGTACGGACGGTACCCGGAAATCAGGTTACGACTTTATCCGGGTGATTTGCCGCTTATCCGGACACGTACCGCCTAATCTGTGTGTCAAATTCCAATGCGCGCCAAAAGAAACGACCTCACCGACGCTGACCGCAGCGGTATACTCCACCAACTCTTGGCCCGCTTGGTAGACCATAAGGCTCTGCCACGTGGAGCCCTTGCCGACGTAGCCATGACGTTCAACGTCGACAGAAGCACTGTACGTCGCCTGTGGCACCGAGCGTTCGTCGATCACCAACCTCTACCGTCCATGCCAGGACATAAGATCGCGGAAAAAGGGCCACTCGGGTCGCAACCTCAAGCACGACTCTGTCGCTCAACGACTCAAGCTGGTACCCAAGGCCCGCCGAAAAACGTTCCGGTCCATCGCTGCTGCAATGGGTATACCCCGG
The DNA here is from genome assembly GCF_000520115.1 of Aphanomyces invadans. Classification (NCBI taxonomy): domain Eukaryota; phylum Oomycota; class Saprolegniomycetes; order Saprolegniales; family Verrucalvaceae; genus Aphanomyces; species Aphanomyces invadans. The sequence goes on along the minus strand of NW_008580253.1, from coordinate 1,434 downwards.
TCCACCCTCCACGACTACTACTGTACCGGCGCAGAATCTTCGTCAAGTACACCAGTACGATCAAGCCACAGCTCACCGACGCGAACCAAGCAGTGCGCCTCAAGTGGGCCATGGACCATGTTCACGCAGTTACGCCCGACGACTACGCTTTCGCCGACATGATGAACGTTGTCCACGTGGACGAGAAGTGGTTCTTTGCCTCTCGTGTCAGCAAGTCGTACTACCTCGCTCCCGACGAAGAGCCCCCTCACCGAACATGCAAGTCCAAGAATTTCATTACGAAGGTTATGTTCCTCTCTGCGGTTGCGCGTCCTCGATGGGACAATGATCGGTCCAAGTGATTCGACGGGAAGATCGGCACCTGGCATTTTACGGAAAAGGTCCCTGCCGCCCGTACAAGCAAGAACCGTCCCGCCGGAACACTTGTGACCGTGCCTGTGAGCGTGACGCGCGACGTCTACCGCGCTATGCTGATCGACAACGTCTTCCCTGCCATCAAGGCCAAGTGGCCGGCTGGCGACACATAGCTTGTCCGCATCCAGCAGGACAACGCAAAACCGCATGTCCCGCCCATGGACCCAAGAATCGTTTCTGCGTGCCAAAGCGACGGGTGGGCAATGGAAGCGGTGTACCAGCCGCCGAACTCACCAGACCTGAACGTGCTCGACCTCGGCTTTTTTTGGTCGATTCAGACGCTGCAGGAACAGAAGTACCCACGGTACATCGACGACATCGTTGCCGGTACCCTGCAAGCGTGGCGTGAGGTGGACATGATGACACTTAATGCCAACTTTTGCAGTGTTGCATGAAGGAAGTCATTCGGGTGGCAGGCAACAACAACTACAAGGTGCCTCACATGAAGAAAGCGAAGCTTGCAGCGAAAGGTATGTTGCCTGAAGGTGTTGGTGTTGATACTGACACAATCAATGATGGTTTTAACCTGCTGTGTGCGACTGACATGGACGAAAGAGTGGAAGAGTTGGCACTGGAAATTTCCAAGACCATTTAATTGTACGAGTTTAGCTCTCAGATGGAAAAGTTGGCTGTCGATGAGGAATTGGACGACGGCATCGATGCCGACTTGGCCAACATTTTATCCCTCTAATAAACACTTGATCTTTGTATTGTGAATTTGCTGTTGAGAGAGTGGTACACTTGGGGCAGGTATTTTCGGAACTCAGATTTCGAGTTGGGGGCACGTTTTCATGGACAGAGGTAGTATTCTCCAGTCGACGAGCTGCGTGGGCGGGCAAATACAGTGCAACGACATCTTGTCGTCAAGACGGCAGCTATATAGGGCAAGAACTCCAAAGCGGCACGTTCCAAGAGGACTATTCGTACAGACGTCAACGTACCATTTACACCAGCGGAAAGCATCCCCGGTCGTCTTGAGGCGAGAATCGTCTTGAGCACCGCTGAAGCAACCCTCAATAG
>NW_008580252.1:0-13967 GCF_000520115.1 Aphanomyces invadans | reverse complement strand
GCACTTGTGCCGAGAAGCACCCTCGCCAAACAACCCGGACTCCAAGTCTCGTTGCTCGCGTGATTTGTGCACAGCAGACCGCTCTCCTTGGACAGTCAAGGAATACACAAAAACACCTTGTTGGTTTGCATACATCGAATCGACGTGGGTTAAGAGTTGTTTTCGCGCCGTTGATCAGGGCGTTGGAGCACATCCGGCGGCAACACACGCTGCCATACACGTTCCCAGTCCAGCATTACAGAGAAGGGCAGCGGCAGGAGCGCCAACTCCTGCTGTCACGGTGCCAAACGTCAACCCCGCAGCTCCGTAGCACGCCACAACCAGAGCGTTGCATCCCGTTTGGCACATCGCATACGCCAACGGTCCAGCGCGCGCGGTGTGGGCCAAGACAATCCCGACCATCAGTGCCGCTCCCAATCGTGTGCTCCTCATGGCTGTCGACAACTTCCAAGTGATCGCACTCGTTCATGGACAAGTTTCAGTTGCGACCCAACTGCAAGAACCCCGTGAGTCAATTTCCTATTTTTTGTGGTTTAAAACGAATTTGTTGCTATTTTGACCAGATCCGTTGCAGTACACAAATATTTTTGTATAAATGTGAAAAAGTCGATATTTGCTGGAGAAGAGCAAATACGTTGAGAGAGTTGCTAACCTTTTTGTGCATTCGTTTCTATGGGTTTTTAAAAAGCCATTGTTGAGTTGCTCCATTTCCAAGACATTTCCCATGTCCTTTTTCACCGTGTCAGGAAAAAAGACATATATTCACTACAGTCGATCGGATGACAAGTGGAGAATTATCTTGGTGTTCGTATACACCACCTATGCGCAACTGAATCCCCCTGGTCACGTAAAAAACGCAAGAATTGGAAATGAACGTCCAATCCCTTCGATTTGACTGAAGTGTTCCTGCGTTAAAAAGAATAAAACGTTTCCGAATGTGGTCATGCTGTGGTTCTCTAGTTCGAGGTTGGCATGGAACAAAGGTCGAAGCCAGTCCAGTCGTGGGCAGTGCCGCCGGTCCTCGTGCAAGGAGCGTCTCTACCGCGTGTGTGGATGGCCTGGTTCACATCAAGCTAGGGTGAATAGGATATTTTATGACACTTGGACGTGGGCGTGTTGGGCGAGCTGGGCGAACGCGCTGTCCTTGTTGGCGAGGAGGGTGGCGGGGGCGTCAAACTCCTTGACGCGGCCCGCGTCCAGCACGAGGATCCGGTCCGAGTCCAAAATTGTCTCGAGCCGATGGGCAATGATGAGCCGCGTGACGCCGTGGAACCCGTCCTGGATCATTTGCTGGATCAGCCGGTCCGTCTCGAGGTCGATGTTGGCCGTCGCTTCGTCCAGCACCACGACCTTGGACTTGCGCAACAATGCGCGCGCGATGCACACCAACTGGCGCTGGCCCACCGACACGTTCCCGCCCTTCTCCGACACGGCAAACTCGAGCGACCCCACAAACTCGTCCAAGTGCACTCGCTCGAGCGCCGTCCACAGCTCGTCGTCCGAGCACGTGTTGGACGGGTCCAAGTTGAACCGAAGCGACCCGCTAAAGAGCACCGGGTCTTGCGGGATGATGGTCATGCGCGACCGGAGCGTGCGGACCGAGATCGACGCAATGTCCACCTGCATAGAGCCATCAGACCTCCTCACACGCATGGGTCATCGATTCGTACCCCGTCCAGCGTGATCGTGCCCGTCGCCGACGGCACCATGCGGAAGAGCGCCGCCATGAGCGAACTCTTGCCCGACCCCGTGCGGCCGCAGATCCCAACCTTCTCGCCGCCCTTGACCGTGAAACTCACGTCGTTGAGGACCAAATCCAAGTGCTCGCGGTACCGCATCGAGTAGTTGGTAAATGTGATCTCGCCCTGCGTCGGCCACGAGCCTGGAGGAGTAATTAAGACGACGGCTGGCTTGCCGGCCATCGCTGTGGCGGCGTCCTCACTGGCGAGCGAGTTGAAGTGGCCGAGGCGTTCGACGGCAGTCATGGTGTTCTCGACCATGTTGGAGAAAATGGCAACTTTCGACAGGAAAAACGACAGCTGCGACGAGTACGTGAGCGAGAGGCCGGCCGCAGTGAGGCCAATCGAGGACTTGGTCCAGATCGAGACAAAGGCCACGCCTAGATCGTGTCAGGAATGTTGCCATCGCGATGGCATATCGCACGTACCGACGATCACGAGCGACGCGACCCAGTCGAGGCGTAATTGAAACCATCGATTGCTCATGCTCAGTGTAAACGTAAAGCGTATGTGGCGGTCCAGGGCGGCGCGTTGGTTTTGGAGGAATCGCCCGGTCCGGCTGAACGCACGGATGGTCGAGAGGCCGTGGATGGCTTCACTGACTTTGGTCACCACGGGCGATCGCGACGTCCCCTCCATGCGCTTGAGCTCGGACGACGACGCGTTGTAGAATCGCTGGAGTCGGAAGAACAAGCCGACGAGCGGCAAGTAGAGCACGAGAATCCAGGGGGTCGTGACCATGCACACCTATCGCAAGCCGCCGATCCGTGAGCGACTGCAACAACGCTGCCGTCCGGACGCACGTACCACGACGACGGCAAAGAACTGAAACAGAAACTGAAGCACCATCATGCCAAAGTAGGGCAAAATCGCGTCGACTTGGTCCAGATCGGACGAAAACCGATTCAGGACGCGGCCGACCGGCGTCACGTCAAAGAAGGTCGGGACGGGCGCATGGACGACAGCATGGAAGATCTTGGCATGCAACGCACGGGAGCACGCGATCGCAACGACGAGGACGTGCAGAGACCGCCCGTAGACAGTCAGCACGGACGCCACGGCGAGGAAAATGTACCACCACCCGGTCGACGTCGATGTGTTGAGGGTCGGGTCGTTGGACCAGTAGCTCATGAACCAGTCCAGCAACGACACGAGGGTTTGGGACGCTGTGTAGAAGAGCGCGATGAAGCTCGCGACAACACAACTACAAAACGACATGACGGGCTGAAGAGACGACGCCATCGATCCATACCCGTTCCTCCCGCTCGAGGTAAAGTAGAGGTTGTACGTGGAAGCAGTCACCGTTCCCTTTTGACGGTCTTCGTGGCCGATGAGTTGGCCGCGGATCGCGAGCTTGGGTGGTGGTGTGAGTGTTGGGGGATTCTTTGACGATTCAGCATCGACTTGACCGGCAGACTCGACAGGCACCTTGGCCACGTCGTTGTCCGCAATGCCCTCCGTCTCCGTGGCGTGGTTGGCAACATGCATCAAGTGGGGGAAAGCATGCTTGATGTCATCGTAGGTCCCGTCGCCTACGATCGTTCCGTCGGCCATGACGAGGACCTGGGTTTGCAGGTGACGATCGATATAGAGACTTGGCCCGAGCACGTACGCGATCGGCTTTGGGCAGAAGATGGTAGTGGCTGTTGAGCACCAAGACGGTCGTTTTGTGTTGCAACAGCCCCTGGATGCCCATTTCAAACACTGCGTTCGCGACGTGCACGTCCAGCGCACTCAACGGGTCGTCGAGGAGGTATACGTTGGCGTTGGGGCAGTACAGCGCCCGCGCCAGACTCACGCGGGCCTTTTGGCCGCCGCTCAAGTTGATGCCGCGCTCGCCGATCTCGGTCGCGTCGCCGTCTGGCAGCATGGACAAGTCCGATTCGAGCTGGCAAGCCGACAACACCTCGTGGTACACCGCTTCGTCGTACGGCGAGTCAAACAGGATGTTTTGCTTGAGTGTGGCGTGCTGGATCCAAGCATCTTGGTTCACGTACGAAAAGTGCGCGTGGTGGACGTGGCGCTGTCCTCGAACTTGGTGGATTTCGCCGAGGATGGCATGAATCAAACTGGACTTGCCGCTTCCGACGGCGCCGATTACAATCGTGAGCGATTGCGGGGCAATGTGCACTTGAATACTGCGCAGTGTCAAAGGTCGCGTCACCGCCGCCATGGCAAGCACTGCATCGTGGAGAGTCTTGTCCGCAGTGGCCGCCGAAGCGGCGACGGATCGGTTGCTAGCGGCCCAGCTAAAGTCCCCCTGGTCGATCTCAATGACGGGTGTCAGGTTGGTTGTGTCGGTGCCATCGTCGTCTGCACTCGGCAACAAAAGATCGACTTCGTCAGCCAACAGAAATGTTGTGATGCGGCGGCACGATGCCAAGGCTTCCGTGAGCCCCATCACGGACGAGCTAAACACTGTGCAGGGTTGGCGGGCAATGTTCATGTAGGCGAGGGCAGTGAAGGCGGCGGGGGTGGTGAGCTGGTTGCCGAGGGCCACGTACACCATGAGGCAGGCTGCGAGGGACACGAGGGGGGCCAGCATGAGCGCGACCGTGTTGAAAATGCGCGTGGCTTGGTATTTCCGCAGCAGCACGAGCTCCTGCGCTCGAATGTCGGCCAGCTGGGACTCCAGTGACGCCTCCCACGCGTACAACTTGACAACGCGGATGCCTTGGAGGATTTCGTTGGTGAGTTTGACGCGCTCGGCTTGAACAGCAAGAACATCGGCGCGGAGACGGCCGACCTTTTCGCCTGTTTTGAACCCCATCGTGACAAACGCCAGCATGATGCTGCCCCCGACGACCGCAACGATCGCTCCGAGTTCCGTCCCGAGCATAACAAAGACTGCCAAGAGAGTAAGCGGGCTAGCGCACAGTCGAGAAAGACGTGAAGCTTCCCACAAGTCCTCACAAACGTATATCTTACCTGATAAAGGTCCAATACCCCATGAGGAACCCAAAGAACATGCGGTCAGCATCCACGGACGCCATGGTGACGATGTCGCCTGTGGTCAGGCTCTTTGTGGCATATCCTGACATGCACAAGATCTTCTTGAAGACGGTGTCCATGAGCACGAGCTTTGCATTCACGCCCAAATAGTTGGCCAGGTACTGGCCATAGTCGCCGATCGAGACGGACGCGATCGTGACCACCGACAAGACGGTGGCAAGGGCGTAGCCGTTGGAAAGGCCGACGCTCGTGGCGATCGGGAGGTCATCTGGCTGCTGGAGAAATTGCAGCATCGACTTGATCAGGATCGGCTGGACGAGCATGAGCGCCCCCGAGACCACGTACAGCGAAATCGAGTACCAGATTCGAACTCGGAACGTCCGGTAGATGGTATACCACAGCGCGGGCGCCCGCTTCGTCCGCTCGACGTCCCAGTGCTTCCGGAATTCGGCGTGAAGTACCGCAGCTGTGTCCGACTGCGGCAATGGCCACACGTCGTCCTCGGTCAGCGGCGCCTTGGCACCTCGCGCGATCAGCCGGTCGATCCACGAAATGGCCACGACCGTCAACCAGTTTGCCGACTCGAGTGGGTTGGACTGGCTGCTCCATGGAATCTCCACGACTTCTTCGACGCGATGGACGCCGTTCGCCTTTGGCGTCTCCACCAACGCGTAGGTGGCATCCCCTGCCCGTGCCATCCTCGACACGATCGAGAAATGAGTGGAAATTGTTGGCAGCACAGCGGCATGGACAACATTTGCACAGTGGAACTTCAAATTGCTACGGAACGTCCTTCCGATTCGTCATCTCGGCCAATCGGACCAACGTCATTAAATCCAGGGAATTTTCAAGTAGTTGTCGGCATTGCGACAGATACCCCATCGTGTATGTGTCGATGTCGAGAGGGAATTTTTGAAGTGACTGCGCCACGCCGACCACGATGATGCTTCAACCAAAGGCGCGAGCTATCAGCCCTGCTGCCGTGCTCTCGGCACGTCGCAGGAAGACATCAACTGGGTTGCGATTCGTGATGCTTGGCCCCCCCGGACATTGGGCAATTGATATCTGGGTTACTCAACAGCCAATCAAATTGCTGATTGTTTGTGATTGGGGGATGACAGCCAATCAAGAATGGCGTTGACTATTTCGACGACTTGGGTGAATGAAACCCATTCCAAAGATGGCAAACCTGTGGGGGTGGCAGCGGGGAAGACGCCGTGGGCAGAGCATGGCGATGCCGGCACTGGAAGAGAGATCGCGAAGGCAGTCGAACCTTACTGTCCCAGATCACGAGGGAGATAGCTGCTCTTGGCCTTGTACCTTCAGTTGGCTTGTCAACAGGGACCACCCAGTGCCTCCAAAACACGCGAGTGGACACTGTAGTGGTTGCAATGAGCTGGTACACCTGGACATGGCCCCACAGTCAGCATGGTCGACTCGATCGACACGGCAGTGGCATCCGATGGCCCTTTGGACCACATGCAGTTGGTCAGATGTTGTTCAGCTGATATATGGCGATATCGCTATATGAATGGGACGACACACTAGCGCACACACAATGTTTGTTTGGCTGAACTGCGCCAATCCCGCGCAGCCTCCACTCGCCACTGCAGTTTGAAGCGGTGGTGCGTATTAAAAGAGCTGGAGCTACCATTGTGACATTCGTGAACCCATCATGCGTTCCAAGTCGACGTAGAGTTGCTGGTCCGCCACAAAGTCGGTCCATTCCTCGATTCAATGGCAGGAATTCACAACCTATCGTCATTCACCTTTTCGTGACAATCTCTACAACATGTTGGCATCTCGGACAAGCTGGTACGATGTCGGCGCCTGGTCACGTTGCGTCCGGTGCCTCAACAACGACCACAACACTCCTCCCGCAAAGCACAACGCCCCCGTGACGTACATGGCTCGAAAGAACGACAACGTTCCATTGTCTTCTCGAACCGTGAGCGACTCCATGGCCTTGGCCGTCCCAACAACGATCGAGTCTTGGCGGAACACTCGGAGAAGGACATTTTTCGACGCGATCTGGCCGCATGGAGTCCAAGAGCGCACGGCGAAAGCCACGACCGTGGGGGGCTTTTGCCTCTGCGTTGTCGGAATCGCAACGCGGCTGTCCTGAAGCGGAGTCCACCGCTGAAAGATCGGGCGGCCATTCGGGCGCTGTACTGTCCATGTAACTTGGGACTTGACCCAGTCGCCATCGGGGGTGGCCACCTGCACGAGGCTCTCCACGTTCAACATGACAACGTCGACATCCGCCGTCCACACGAGCCGAATCGTGTCCGACGCAGCGTGGTAAACCACTTCGTCCTTCAAGTAGGGCGGAATCCAGCTCCGCTTGGCCCTCTCGGTTGTCTCCAGTGCATGCGGCGTTGCTTCCAGCGACGCGGAGAAGAGATCCATTGGCACAAACGTCACGCAGTGGTTCAGCGTACAAGCGTCGGTGCCTCGGCACTGCGGCGTCGAATCGAGAGGGCTGGCGCAGGACGCAGGGTGCACCCATTCCTTCAGCACGCGGGTCGTGTGCACACACCTACGTGCAAACCCACGTCAATTGAAATCCACACGGACAACGTGAGTATACTTGGTACAGACGGCGGCAGGGTCTGGAATCGGTCGGTCGAGAGTCAAATCCATGGTGTCGGCCACCGCTTTGAGCTCGTTCAACTCGACGGCGGTGGGGGCGTCCAGCTCCCGCAGCACCCTGACTTTGTCATCGTCGTTGCCACGCACCATGTCCACCGTGGTGTGTCGCCCCAACCGCTTGGTCTGGACGGTAAACGAATCGCAACGCGACGTAGCGACTTGCCCTGCCACGCACGGAAAATTCTCCACGCGGTGGCCCCACTTTTCAAATGCATCCACCACAGCGCTCCACTTGAGTTCCTCAAACGGATCTTTCAAGTGCGAGTAGAATGCCGTTGCATCGTACGTGACGTTGTTCACGGACACGTACGACGGGCACCGCTCCAGCGGCTTGGGCGGCCACGTATCCGGGTACGCAATGCACGTCGTGGCTTGGCACTGGAGCGGCGCTGCGCGGTGGAGCTGACCCACGTCTTTGCATACAAAATACGACGCGTCGAGGCGAAACACCCCCGGGGCGACGGCGTTGTTGGTGGTGTGCTTGTCGAGGGTTGTTTGCAAGTCCAACTGAAATGTTGCGAAGGACGTGCCATGGGCCTCGATGTCTGCGTACGCGATCGAGTCGAACAGAAGTGGAACGTTCGACGATGTCGACAGCGTGATATCGCGTCGATTCAGCGCAGACGTGGCCGTGATATTGACGGGTGCTGAGGCAGCGCACTGCTTGGGGACCGCATAGATTGGATTGCGCGGGACGTACAGGATCGATTTTGGCCCGAACGTACAATGATCCAAGGGAAAGCACCTGGGCTGGGTGATGGCGGTCGGTCCACCAACCGATCGCCCGTCAGTCAAGCCAGCAGTCGACTCGCCACGCGTAGCATGGACCGCGCCAAGGCCAAGAAACAAACCTGCTTTCATCGATGGTGCGTGTGTCAAATTGGAACAACGGGGTGTGGCGTCGACGCGACCTTTCGAAAAGATCTCGCGACTGTGTGGGTTGTAAGAACGGGCCAATCGAAATTCACGACGCTTCCACAGGGTGGGATGCTTTCGATCACTGCTTTGAAGGGATGGAATGTGCTGCATGAGCAGGTCGACGTGATCCAATTCAAGCGGGGGTTGTGGTAGGGGGTCCTTGGCAGCCCCACATTGCTGTGGCCATGATTAGCGCCGGCGCCATTCCGTGTGGCGTGGTCGATGTGCCCATCTCCAGCTCGATAGCCGACTTCCTCAACTTACGTTCAAAGCCGTGACTTGTGGCCGCGAAATGCTGTCTCAAGCACTTGATAGGAGCGTGACAAAAGGAGTGACCCGGATTGTACGAGCTCTGGGTCAGGCTGCAGTTCGATGCAGTCAGCGGGGAAGCGCAGAGCGGCGGGTGTAACCTCCTCGGCCACAATCGGGCTTCGCGCATGTCGCCAGGGCAAGGCATAGCCCTCCACTGTCGCGGTGAACAAGACCCCAGTGGATTCGATCAAGTATTGACTGGCGTCATGAGGGCACACGGCACCTTTCCTCGAAGCCCCCCAAAACCGCGAAGCGACCAAGAACTGGCATTGAGGGCGAGGGGGGTTTCTGGACCCTCTCATGCGTGGGCGGAGGTGACTAAACGGTTCCAATTGCGCTAAACTTGTTGGGGAATCTCGACGGTGGCGAAGGTGGTGACCCCTACGGGCACGAGGGTCGCCATTCCGAGGTTGGACCGACCACTGTGTGACCTCTTCACCCACATCGCCAGCTCGACGTCCCCAGAAAACCTAAACAAGTACGCCAATACAAATGTAGCTTTTATATAGCAATAATGCTGCTTATAAAATAGTCTTCTTACCGCTACTCCAATACCGTCATACTACTTATAATATATGTCACCAATCGCATTGTCCAGTGTGCACCCTGGCTATCGCAAAAAGCTGGTCGGGATGCAGCGTTCGGTGTCACAGGGGCGAACGGTAGAGCTGCCACGCGAGTGTCTACTGCATGCACACTAGCAAGTTTGAGCGAAAGGACATGGCGTGCTCGGTCAAGTGGTGCTGTCGTCGTCGATTCGATAGACTAGAGGACACTCCAAATTCGACATTTTCGCCAGCAAGATCCGGCATCAACTTCTCCATAATCAAAGCAATTTCAACATGGTTTATGTATGTCTTTGGAAACGTGACACAATCGTGCTGGGTCGAGTGCACTATCTTTCGAACATGTAGATTCGAATATATGCAAGAATGACACTGACCATTGTCCTTCGAAAATGGAGCGTTCGTCCTGACCATCCTGGCCTCCATTCGTCACGTCGGGCCATGCGAGAGTCAAGTCCACATGGCGACAGCAATGGTTGAAGTTGGGCCCAGCCGAAGCACAATGGCGTTCGAGAATGCCCACCTGGCCTCATTCTGGAAACGACTGCCACCATGACAGACTACGTGGCGCTCAAGTCGCCAGGCAAGCCGCCGAAGGACGATGCCGCGTTGGCCGTCGAGGTGGCCGAGGAGACCAAGTGGAACTCGGTCCCGCATCCTCTCGAGTCGGCCAACTTGTTCTCGTTCGTCGGAGTGAACTGGATGGGTCCGCTCATGTCAAAAGGGGCCAAGACGGCGCTCGTGGAAGACGACATTTGGCCATTACCGCACTTCGACACGGCTGGCAACCAGTCCAACTCATTTGAACGACACTGGGCCGACCAGCTCAAGCTCGAATCGCCTAATCTTGCTGTGGCGCTCTTCCGCACGCTCAAGCCGCGCATCCTCAGCTCGTTTCTGCTGTACGTTCTCTCTGGCGCCATCCTCATGGTCCAACCGATCATGATCAAGAGCATGTTGCAGTACTTGACGCTGTACGACAAGCCCAACTTTACCACGTCGCTCGGAGTCACCAACGGGTACGCGCTCGCGGCGCTCCTCACAGCGCTCACGTTTGTGTCGGTGACGGTCGGTGACTTTGGTCAATTCCTCACGAACCGACTCGGGTGCAATGCAAAGATCATCTTGATTGACAACGTGTTCCGAAAGATCCTGCGCATGTCAGGCCATGCCAAGAAGGCCATGACCACCGGCGAGATCGTCACGATGGCGTCTGTGGATGCTGACCGACTGTTCTTTGGCTTTATGCTGGGTTACTGGACGCTCATCAGGTACAATTGTCTTGGCTCCGTCGTCGTCACGGCCGTCGATTCGTAGCCCCATGATGCTTCTCGCGGTGTTCATCTTGATCGGAAACGAACTCGACTGGGTCTCTGGCCTCGTCGGCGGCCTCCTCATGCTGCTCTTCCTGTACTTTGGCTTTGTGTCCGGCAAACACGTCGGCCAGGTCCGGCGCAAAGTCCTCGGCGTTCAATCGGAACGGGTCAAGCTCACAAACGAAGTCCTCCAAGGCATCCGCGTCGTCAAGTTGTACGCGTGGGAATCGTCGCTGGCCGACCAACTCGCGGAAATCCGATCGCGCGAGCTCGCCCTCCTCAAGAAATACCAAACGCACCGCATCCTGAACACGGTCTTCATGTCCGTGGCGCCCGTGATCTCGCTCGCAGCGTGCTTGATGATCTATGTCGCACGTGGCTACACCCTCACGACGCCGTTGGCTTTCACGGCGCTGGCTTACATGAACATCGCCCGCCAGCCGTGCACGGTGTTTAGTACCGCCGTGATGGGGCTGTCGGAAGCATGGGCGTCATGCCAACGCATCACCAAGTTCCTCGTCGCTGATGAGATTCCGCTCTTGGAAGGGACGCACCACGCTGGTAAGGCATGCCGGGCGTCGTTGCCTGACTGGGTTGGTACTGCTGTAGGGAAGGCCGACGACGACGTGCCCGTGATCGAGATTGCCGATGGCAACTTTAGCTGGGATGCCACGAGCAAGGCATCGACGGAACAGCAGCACGATTCGGTTGCGCCGGTCGGGCCGACCGACGTCGCAGTCCACGAGGCGGCCGCCGTGACGCTGTCCAGCATCAACCTCCACATCCAACCCAATACGCTCACGATCATTGTGGGCAGCGTCGGCAGCGGCAAGTCGAGTCTGGTCAGCGCCATCCTGGGCGAAATCCACCAGATCAGCGGCAGCCACAACGTGCGGGCGCATTTTTCGTACGTGAACCAAGAAGCGTGGATCCAGCACGCCACACTCAAGCAAAACATCCTGTTCGACTCGCCATACGACGAAGCGCTGTACCACGAGGTGCTGTCGGCTTGCCAGCTCGAGACGGACTTGGCCATGCTCCCTCGCGGCGACGAGACCGAGATCGGCGAGCGCGGCATCAACTTGAGCGGCGGCCAAAAGGCCCGCGTGAGTCTGGCTCGCGCGCTGTACCACCGCCGCGCGAACGTGTTCCTTTTGGACGATCCTTTGAGCGCGCTCGACGTGCATGTGGCCAACGCCGTATTCGAACAATGCGTGCAAGGGCTCCTCAAGGACAAAACGACCATCCTCGTGCTGAACAGCCACTACCACTTTTTGCCGCACGCGGACCGCGTGCTGGTGATGGCGGACGGCGCGATTGTCGGCGATGGCAAGTTTACCCAGCTCAAGGTCGACTTTCCGCACCTGCTGAGCTTTGTTGAGAAGAAGGAAGTGGCCGATGGCAACGATAGCGACGCTGCGGACAGCAAGGATGCCACGCCGGAAGAGAAAAAGAAAGCCGATGCAACCAAACAAGGGCCCCCCGGTGGTGGCCGCGGCGGAGGACTCATGGACAAAGAAGATCGCGCCCAGGGACTCGTCACCTTCAACACGTACAAGATGTACTTTGGCTCGAGCGGGTACAACGGCGTGGTCGTAATCCTGTCCATCATTGTCATCTTCACGGCTGCCCAAGCCGCGGCCGCCATGACGGACTGGTACATGAGCTACTGGGCCAACAACATTGCCCTCAACAACTCCATGACGACGGGGTGGTATTACCTCATGATTGCGATCTCGTCGCTCGTGCTGTACTACGGCCGCTCCATCTACGTCCTATTTGTCGCGATCGCATGCTCGCGGTCTCTCCACGCCAAGGTGTTCCAAGCCGTTGTGAGCGCGCCCGTCCCGACCTTCTTTGACGTGACTCCCATGGGCCGCATCCTGAATCGGTTTTCGTCCGACCTGGACCAAGTCGACTCGATGCTGCCGTTCTTTGGCATGATGGTGCTCCAGTTTTTGTTTATGATATTCGCCATTCTCATCGTGTGCGCCGGGTCGACGCCGTGGATTCTCATCGCATACGTCCCCATCGCGTTCCTCTTCAAGTGGCTCCAGCAGTACTACAACGTGTCGTCGGCCGAGCTCAAACGGATGGACGGGATCGCGCGGTCGCCGGTCGTGACACTTGTCGGCGAAGCCATCAACGGTCTCTCGACCATTCGCGCATTCAACATGACCGGCCAGATCTCGGACAAGCAGCGCAAGGCGCTGGACCACTACATCAGCTTCTCGTTTGCGTACACGTGCTCGGGCCGGTGGTTCCAGCTGCGCCTCGACTGGGTCTCTTCCTTTGTGATCACGGGTATGTGAGGTCATACCACGCTCTCCGTCCTTCTCACGTGCCTCTCGTTTCGGTCGTTTTCTAGCCGTCGCGTTCATTGCGGTGGCCACCCGCAGCTCGATCGGGGTGACCGCTGCCGGGCTCGCACTGACGTACTCGTCGCAGCTCTCGACTGTCCTCTCGCGCACGGCAGTCTTCGTCACGTTTGTTGAAAACACCATGACATCCGTCGAACGCCTTGGTCACTACAACTCGTTGGAAAATGAAGACACCGGCCACAACACGACGACGAAGGTCGCAGCTTCGTGGCCGACGCAGGGCGAGATCACATTTACCAACTACTCGATGCGGTACCGCGAGCACTTGGATTTGGTCCTCAACGACGTGAGTTTCACGGTCAAGGGCGGCGAGAAGGTTGGGATCTGCGGCCGCACGGGGTCGGGCAAGAGTTCGCTCATGGCGGCGCTCTTCCGCATGGTGCCGTCGGCGACGGGCACGATCACGCTGGACGGGGTACGGATCGATGACCCATGCGTGTGAGGAGGTCTGATGGCTCTATGCAGGTGGACATTGCGTCGATCTCGGTCCGCACGCTCCGGTCGCGCCTGACCATCATCCCGCAAGACCCGGTGCTCTTTAGCGGGTCGCTTCGGTTCAACTTGGACCCGTCCAACACGTGCTCGGACGACGAGCTGTGGACGGCGCTCAAGCGAGTGCACTTGGACGAGTTTGTGGGGTCGCTCGAGTTTGCCGTGTCGGAGAAGGGCGGGAACGTGTCGGTGGGCCAGCGCCAGTTGGTGTGCATCGCGCGCGCGTTGTTGCGCAAGTCCAAGGTCGTGGTGCTGGACGAAGCGACGGCCAACATCGACCTCGAGACGGACCGGCTGATCCAGCAGATGATCCAGGACGGGTTCCACGGCGTCACGCGGCTCATCATTGCCCATCGGCTCGAGACGATTTTGGACTCGGACCGGATCCTCGTGCTGGACGCGGGCCGCGTCAAGGAGTTTGACGCCCCCGCCACCCTCCTCGCCAACAAGGACAGCGCGTTCGCCCAGCTCGCCCAACACGCCCACGTCCAAGTGTCATAAAATATCCTATTCACCCTAGCTTGATGTGAAGCATGCCATCCACACACGCGGTAGAGACGTTCCTTGCACGAGGACCGGCGGCACTGCCCACGACTGGACTGGCTTCGACCTTTGTTCCATGCCAACCTCGAACTAGAG
>NW_008580251.1:61259-70193 GCF_000520115.1 Aphanomyces invadans | reverse complement strand
GCGGCCATTGCTGTAACCATTCGATACGCTCGCATCGGGCGCGTCATGGACGGAATTGCGGTCTGGGTCGAGGTGCGTGCACCATGGTCTGTGTCGTCCGCGACAAACGTCGTGATTTGCTCTAGCATCATCTTGCATGGGGAGTGGTGGCGATGGTGGGCATTTTTTGTGTGTCGGTCGTGGTCGGAATCCCGTCTACGGTGCTCGAAGCGCTCTGCGGCTTTCTCTTCGGCTGCCTCGGCGGCGCAGCCGTGTCCACCGTCGGCAAGGCCATGGGCAGTGTCCTCGCGTTTGTGCTCGGTCGGTACTTCCTCGGGGACGTCGTCGTCGTCTGGATGAGAAAGTACCCCGTCGTCCACGCGATCTCGCTCGTGTTTGCCGCCGACGCGACGAGCAGCTGGCAGTTGCTCTTTTGTGCCCAGATGTCGTACATGCCGCTCACTATCAAGTGCTACATGCTGAGCATGCTCGACGTGTCGACGATGCGGTTTGTCGTGACCAATGTCCTGTGTGGCATTCCGTATTCGGCCTTTTGGAGCTACATCGGGAGTCAAGCAAAGGACGTGGCCATGTTGTTTGCCGGGAAAGGGAAGGCAAAAACAGAGCGGTTCGTGATTATGGGCTGTGGCATCGGGTCAGGGGTGCTGGGCCTTGTGGCAGTAGGTTTCTATACCAAGAAGAAACTCGCGGAGCTGCAACATGAAGTGCCACAACTCCAAGTCAGGTCGGTTGGCCAGGACGACACAATTGATGGTAGCAGTGGCTCCTGCATCGTAATCAAATGACACCAAATCCCCGTTCCGCATTATTTGTCTAAGCATGGAGGAGTCATGAGCTTGGGGCCCCGTCGTGGGTCCATTCCGCGCTCATGGCCGCGGCGGCGCTTTCGGCGTTAGCGTCAAAAATAGGTCCGAGAGCAAGTTGGATCCGGATGCGCCAATCAGAAGTGCGAACAGGGAATAATATTCACGATTCGGGAAGAAGGTATAGCGAACTCCGTGTATTTTTAAATCTTGCAAAGAATTCCGATTTGCATACAAATGTCAAGACAATCCCATGTCCCATCGACGAGCAGTTGAATTCTCGTGGAGTCGTCGCAGCAACGCGCGCGACGGAGATGGCGTCGACAGCCTTGGTGATGGAAGGATCGATGGACGTAGACGCTGCGGTGGAGAGTTTGCGTGCGCTGAAGTTGGGCAGCGACATGGCCACCAGTCTTGGCCGGAGCAAAGCAGGGGGATTTGGCGATGGGCACGACCATCCCGTTTGCCTACGTGAGCACTACGAAGCAATGATGGTCGATCAAGCCCACCGAGCGCACCTGACGGCGCAAGAAAACACGCAACTGCGATCGATGCTGGCCACCATGGAGGGTCAGAATCAGGCGCTGCGGCACACGGTGCACGCGTTGGAAGGGTACAGAGACAAAGCCGAGGCACAGGAAGCACAGATCGACCACTTGCAACGTGAAATCAAGCATCTCAAGCAATCCAACTATTCGTTGCAGGTGTACCTCCAGCAAATGGATCACGCAAGAAGCATGAGCTGCGCGCCTCGACCTCCAGATGTATATTAAGCAAGAAACCCATGATATTCTCTCTACTGTGTCATGAGGAAGGGCGCGCGCTTGGTGGGTCAGACAGTTCACGGCGACAAGCTTCCAAGAGACTAGTCGTTGCAGCACATGAACATAAGTCGTGGATGGCGCCGGTATCGCGCGCGGGTACCGTGATTGCACATGCATTTGCGCCGAAAACACGGCCGCGGCACTCTGAAAGTCGTCAAGCAGACCATTTACCTACCCAACACACGAAGAGGGCTTCATGGATGGCTCACTCATTGTAGATATCCTTCATAGAAACACCTCTGACTCGACTTCCGTCACCTAGCACAATGTTGTGTGTTGAAGGAGCATGGACCATGTGTGGAAGACAACCTTGCCTTCAACGGCCAAGAGCGCTTGTACAGGCAAGTCCATCACAGGTTGCGGAGTTGTGTTGTGCAGCCTGTATCATACACGGATCAATGTCCAAGTGAGTCGCGTGCGGATGCAGCCAACGTACGCTTTGTCGCCGCGTCTGTTCTGAGAGGTACCAGACGTGGCGTTGGGGGGCATCCACACGTGCGACGACGACGACTGCGTGGATCGAACCAATGCACGTGGACTACGTGCGGTAGCATGGAGTATGGGCAAGACTCCATTGACTATCGAGGTTTCACGAGGGGCTTAGTACATGAAGGCATGCGCGGCAGACGGCTTCTGCAGGGGCAGTTCGCGCGGCGGGATGCGATTTGCATTCGGCACGACCATTGTCCAAAATTCCGATGAAAAAAGTTCACGTATTTTAAAAATCTCCACAGACGATAAAAATATCTTTGTGTTTGTACCAACTTTAATTTCAAACCGGTGGCGGGTAAAAAATGCAACACCACTCCATCATCACAACTTCAAAAACGACGTGAAGGTGATGTTGGGTCGATCGCGACTCGTGGCGCAGCCTCTGCGGATGCACTCGCTTCTGCCGCGTGCCCAGCGAATCCACAGGGGTATCGCTTACTCGTCTATCCAAGTATGGTCGTCGCAGGTCGATGGAATGAGCACGAAGCGTTTCTTTGCGACTTCCTCGACAGGTGGCAGTGCTCCACGCCGCCCCAAGCTGCTCGGCAACAACGACGAATTCCACCCACGTGATCCGAGTGTCGTGCCGAGTGACGTCTTGTACGAGTACAATCGCAACGTACGTGGAGGTCCGCGAGCATGCATTCCATTCCACCACTCTCGAATAGCGCTACTTTACCTTGATCTCGTCGGCGTCCTTGCTTCAAATCGCGTTCTGGTCGTGGCTCAAGGGCACAGAAGCGACGATCCCAGGTATTCTCATCTCTCCATGAACCGATCCATCGAATTACGTGCTTGTTGCGTTCCAGCGGCTCCCGTGGCGACCCCGTCGCCGGCATTGGACCCGAGCCTTCTCTCTATCGTGACGAACGAAGCTTGGTCATCTGTCGGGTTGGGGGCAAGTGTGATCATGTCTGCAGTCGTTGTGTTCTTTGCCCAAGTACGTAGACGTCGCCATGTCGTCCTCAATTTTCCCTAGCGCTCCATCGCGCGCATATCCGTTATTTCCGGCGGCAGTAAGCTCCGCCTGACGACGCAAAAGTTTCTCGGTGTACGTCTTCCACGGCACCACGCACGTTGCTCATGCGGCATGTTGGGAGTAGGGTCTGTCGGCGCCGCTGGACATTCCTGTCGCCCAACTCCGCGCGTCGTCCATCTCGGACAAGTACATTTCGGTCAAGGTCGGGACCGAGCCAGGGTTCTACCTCATCGATTTGGATGGACACTTTTACAACCGCCACAAGCTCGACCAGTTGCTCCAAGTGCCCCAAGCACTCGGTGTCGAGCACACCACGAAACCAGCGGCTGCACCTGCTCGACCCCAACCGAAGAAGCCGTTCCGTCGCACCGATCCGCGCAGATCGAACCAGAACAAGATGTGATTGCCACCAAGTGATTCACCATGTCCCATGGCGGCACATGAACATAGCTGTGTGTGTCTTCCCATAGGTTAACAGTCCCATAACGGTGCACGTACAACGAGTCGAGGAGCGCTACATCGGTGCAAAGTGCGCCGCCACGTGGGCGAGTTGCTGCTGGGTATACATCTTTCTCGCGCTGTCGACAAGTTTGCTGTGGCTTTCCCCGACCTCCTTGAGGGCATGGAGGAGGCCTGTGGTGTCGTCCTGGGCCAGGAGCAACGTGCGGCTGTCGTGGAGCATCGCAGCACACAACACATCGACAAAGCCAAAGTCATGCGGGGAAAGGCCGAAGATGGAATCCCAGATGACCCAGACTTGATACATGGGGAATTCTCGAGCAAGGAGGAGGCGAACCCACCGCAGCAGGTACACTTCGGGCGGTACGTCGAACGAGTCGAGGTGAGCAGCAAGGGCAGGATCGACTCGATGCAGGAGGACGTTGTGAATGCGGTCGCATGTCGCTTGCAGAGCAGACAAGTCATCGCGTGGGGAGCAGGGTGGGGATGGTTGGTCTGTCGGTGGCGCCCGTGCGGCTGGCGTAGAGGAAACGTGGGGGCAAAACATCGGTGCCATGCGCTTCATCACTTGCTCAAACAACGCGTACGTGTCATGCTCGAGGAAAAAGTTGTCGGCGAGGGTCGCCAGGAGCGCTGCGACCGTGTCTTTGCAGGTCCTGCAGGCAGCATGAGGCAAGGACGTCCCCAGCATTCCAACGGCTCGGTTGGACGTACGACGTGCATTTGGCTTTCAACGCTGCAAACGGCCGCATCTCGAGCACAGAGTCCGAGCCCAGCATGGACCTGCCAACGTCGACCATGTCGACGTGCACATACGAGTCGTCGTCTCCTTCGTCATCGCCCTCATCCACCGTGCTGCTCA
Source organism: Aphanomyces invadans (assembly GCF_000520115.1). Taxonomy (NCBI): domain Eukaryota; phylum Oomycota; class Saprolegniomycetes; order Saprolegniales; family Verrucalvaceae; genus Aphanomyces; species Aphanomyces invadans. Next base: position 65,774 of record NW_008580251.1, on the reverse strand, counting down.
CGTCATCGTTGTCGATGTCTATGCGATCCCATCATGCCATCATGTTTTCATGGAATCACGTCCGCTCGTACCATCGACTTGGCTGGTGCGGTCGCTGCCACTGTTGGGCCATCGCTCCACGTGCAGCAAGTACACGAGGACGGCCAAGAGCTCCCCCATTCCCTGCACACGTCATTGCAAATGCCAACCACGCATGTCAGTACCTGGTTGTACGACACAGCAGGGTGCTCCGCCGCGTACACGAGCAGCACGTGCACGAGCATGCGTTGCATGTGGTCGCTTTGAAAGAACTGCATGTTGCACCGCGTCCGACGCACGTCTTTGTAGATGGCGTGCACCATGTCGTTTCGACGCGCCGTCGACGACCCGTCTTCCACTTCCGCGTCGTCATGCATCGCAAAGTCCTAGTATGGAGTATGGTTCGGGACGAACAGACATCGAACGCGATGGACAGGATATGTACCTCGCGCTGAATGATTGCCGGCAAGTCCTCGGGGACGTGTTTGTGCCGCAGCGACTCATAACGCTGTCGGTGGGCGGACGTGATCGCTGTCCAGCTGCCGATCGGTGCATCCATGGGCAAGCAGCCAAGCCAGAGCCGCCACGTGATGCTGCGCAGACACGACCACGAGAATGCCCCCCGCGCCGCTTGACTGCGGATGTCTGTCTCATTCGACCGCACGAAAATCTCGATGAATTCATCGACTCGAGTGCTGGCGTCGCGGGATTGAATCTCGAGGACAGTCGAGGTTGTGATGTGGCTTGACAGCCGTCGCCGTCGACCACCGCTTGGAAACGACGGAGAATCGACTTGCGTCGTCGTCGGAAATGGCGCGTCCATCGCGGCAGCTTCCAGTGTGGTGCAAATGAGATCGACCCACTCCTCGGCATCGTGAGGAGTATCAGCACATAAGTACCATGTCTGCTCCAGCGTGATGACGCAAAAAACTTCTTCCATCAAGTCGACGCTGGCACTATGCAGTTGAATCATACCCGTGGGGATTTTGTCTATCGGTTTGGATAACGGCAGTGTTGCTACGGTTTGCGTGTACCTGTGGCATCCTTGTAGTAGTAGAGCGTGAGATTAGTCACGTCCGTCCCAACGAGAGCGACGATGTATGATTCCCATTTGCGTTGCATGCCCTGAACTTCGAGGAGCAAGCGTCCAGCCTTGAGTCGGGGGAGTTTCGCTGCCATCGACGTAGGAGTTGTTGTAGGTGTGGCTGAACGGGAGTCGCTGCCGACGAGGGACGCGATTGAGGAAGACGACAATGACGCAGTTGCTGTCTTGATAATGCGGCTGAGGATTGTTGACGTGTCGGCCGACGGCGCCGCCGCGGACTCCATTGAGGTCTCCTGTCGTGCGCGATACAAAATTTTATCGTGCGAAGTTTCGAATCCAGAGAATTCTGCAATTCGAGATGGACCAATCAGGGAGGAGTACGTTGCATTTATGCTAATTGATTGGCTCATCCAGCACGTGAACAATCTAATCAACAATCTTTCGCGACTGTTGGCACCAGCGCCATGGTGAAGTACTACCTCTCGGACCAGCTTCGGTCCTTCCGTGGTGCCGCGTCGGAAGCCGACTTGAACCAATCTGTAGCCCTCATAAGTGTGCTTCTCCTCAATGCAGACGAACGCGCTGAATTTGCTGTCGCAGACGGAGCCACCGCCCTCGGCGACCACCTAGTTCGACTGTGCAACGAACAAGCGGCAGCCCGGTCCAAGTGGAAAAGGTCGACAGCGTTCGGCTTTGACGTGTCGGAGACGGGTTTGCGACAATTTGTGCGCTTTCTTCTCGTATGTATTGTCCATGCGTCGTTGGAAGCGTCGATGGCGACGCAATTTTGCTCGGCCAACTTGCCTCAGTTGCTCTTTGACGAGTTCGTTCAGCCAACAGGAGACATCTTTTCTACCCAAGATGCGTCGTCGAAGCAAGACAACCAAGAATGCGACGAAACGAACTCGACTGCCACGACGCCAGTACCAGAAGTTTCCCTTCGGCTTATGGCCCTCGAAGCGCTGCGTAACCTGTGCTATGTGGTATATCCTGCCATGTCATGGCACTGTCTAACTCCTCTTTGGAAGGACTGGCCTCGGCCACAACTGAATCACGCAGCACTAGACGAATTGTGGGACATGCTATTGCCGAAGACTAGCCTCGAGACCGTTGAGGGCGGTCCAAGTGGATCTAGCAAGGAAGAGCAAGTGGCGTGCGATATCTTGGCCAACTTGGCCTCCCATGCACCTCGAGGCACCCATGCAACGAAGGATCGGGTGACGAATCTCCTGCAGCTTCTCCTGCGCATGAACGTCAATATACGACAGACAGCACGGGCGACTGGAAATATTTCGTCCGACACAAACCGTTGCACCCAAATGGCAGCCTTGGCCGACTTGGCGGCGAATCTTGCCAGAGACACAGAGTACTCGATCATTTTGATCTGTTCGTTGGAGCAGGTCAAGCCACGAACGCGCGTGATGACGTCCAGCCTCGCCTACCTTACGCAGTGGGCGGATGACGCGAACGAAGATGCTGGCCTTCGCAAGAGCTTGCAAAGCCTCAACCACAACCTCGCCTGGACAGACGTGACGACAAAAGTGTGCGTCCAGAAGCTCGCTGCGTCCACGTTCTTGAACAGGTTTCTCCACGTGCGTGCAAATCAATGACAAGCTTCTTGCACATCATGGGATCGAGGACGCGACGTTTCCCAGTCTGTTCGATCCTACTCCCTTCGCACGCTCACCGGCGCGACCTGGCACCACGACGCCTCTCTACCTGTTCGCATACCTTGCCGGCCGCGTCTCGACGCTACCCACCCGCCTTCCGGCTAGCTAAAATTACTGTAACCAAGTGCATTGGAGACTAAGCGGTCGTTTGCAATGCTGCTTTTTGCGCACCACTTGAACTTGGCTAAGGCAATTGACGCCTCATCGCTTTCCGTCTGGCTGATTCGCTGTCGTACTGGAGGACGAGAGGTGGGACGGCACCGTCGCCACAGCTGGCGAAATGTCTTGTTGTAATGGCCGGGTCAGCTTGGTCTTTTGCCGACTTGAACAGCAAATGGCGCCGAGTGCGCGGATGGACGTGCCCTGTTGAAGCCGGTAGCGGCCGCGAGCAGAGCAGTAAAGCTATTTCGACGAGCGGTTGGGATGTGGACGGCGCTTTCCTCGATCATCGCGGCCACGGACTGTCCTGTGGTCTCATCGCAGAATAGGTCCGTCTTGGTCTACATGGATTGTTTGAAAAAATTGCTGACCTCGTGGAGTTGGATTCTGGGAAGAAGCAAGCATCTTGGCCGAAAAGCTACTGGGTAGGAGACCATAGTTTCTTGCTGGAAGCGAGGGAACAATGGAGCGAGGTCTTGGCAGCCCGCTGTCGAGCGTGTCGACCCAGCCCAGCTTCGACCCGACGCTTCGTGCGTGGTGGGATGCTCACGTTGGTCACCCTCAGAGATTGGACTCGAATGACAACGGCGCCGTCAACAGCGGTCACTCACATCGGCAACAGGTCGACCGGCGGCGCAAGAAGCGGGGGACGATCTGGATAACGTGCTCTGCCATGGCCCTCACTGGTGTCGGGATTGCAGTTGTCATCATCATGGGAAGGACCATGGCTGGTTTGACAAGCTCTGCACCCACCGATCGGAACAATTCGACCAAGGCCACACAACTGCCGACGGCACTGCCAATGTCCAACCAAAGCAACCAGAATAAAATTCTACCTCCCAATAACGCAACGTCACCGCCACGGGAGAACCCCGGAAATGGCTCGCTTAATGGTACATCCACCTCGAGTCCGTCCAAAGTTGTGGTCGCCCAACGACCTCGCGACAGTCGAACGAGCAGCCATGTTGAGATCGTCAACGACGAGGAAAGTGGTGGCGCAAAACCAAAGGACGACAGGTATCTGCCATCTCGTGGCATCAATCGTGTCAGAGTTTGTCGACCAGACAAACTCTTGCCCACAGGAGCATTTGATGCGACCAAGCTTGTGCGCCACATCAACTTAATTCGTGAAACCCTGCGTCTGCAGCATGTTGAATGGAGTGCAGTGGAATCAGCGGCGGTGGAATTTTGGGCCAACAAGGCGAATACGACGTGCCTGGCGACGACACCGACGGAATCCTCACCTCGCAACTTTTTCTTGGTGGACGAGACAGCCCAAGCAAATTCGACGTTCCGTTACCCGTTCAAGGATTGGTACCTCGCCGGTACATCAAGTTGGAACTACACCACTCATGCGTGCATTGGGGGCGACGACCAAGAATGGAGCTGCCACAAGTTTGTGTCTTTGCTCGCCGCGACGGCGGTCGGGTGCGACGTGTTATGTGGATGTCCAGGTGACAACCCTCACCTACGGCAACTCTGGTGCTCCTTCGACGTACCAGCCCATTACAACTTGTCGACCTTGCGTGTCCCGGGGCAACTAACGCCGTCGAAACCAGGGCATGCTGCATCACTTCGTGCCAGCGGCCTGGAGCCAAGTGACGCCCCTGCCCCCGATGACAC
>NW_008580251.1:60502-61159 GCF_000520115.1 Aphanomyces invadans | reverse complement strand
GTCTTCAATATCCAGTTCATCATCCGTTTTCGCCAACATTGCCTCGTGCAGCGAAAGGCGTTGCATGAACATTGTACAATCCGACACAGAGCCAGACTCGTGGTTCGACAGGTCAACAGCAAGCCCCGGGTATGCAACGGACACTTCAATCTTTAGACCATAGAGCTTGTGCTTACCAGAGTAGTTATGCTTAGCCTCGTCAAACCGTCCTGTGGGTCGGAAAGATGGCTGGAACTTGACGTCCGTGCAGTACAAGGCATAAGGGTAGTTGCGAAACATACGCCCTTTCTCCGCTTGAGAGCCCATGCTGACATGCTTGATGTAGTGCCCCGTCAGGACAGGCTCCACTGCTGCAAACACTCGGTGTACCATTTTCTCGAAGGTCGGAGCCTTCATACCAAAATCCGTAGCGTGTTTGTCCCAAGGCTCGCAGTACTTCAAGACTACAAGCGCCATGAAGAACGCATCCTTTGGGGAAACAAGACTCTTGCGTCCACGGCCCAGGGTCCACATTGGCACAAGCGTGGACTCAACGATGGCCCAAATGGCCTCGAACTCATTGGTGGTAAAGTTCATCATGGTCGTCAAGGACTCATCGCCGTTCAACTCGTAGTACGAGTCGATAACTGGTTGCGTCGAGTCGTTGGCTTCCTCGAC
>NW_008580251.1:51204-53352 GCF_000520115.1 Aphanomyces invadans | reverse complement strand
AATGATATGCAAAATAACTTTGGCTTTTTCCAAGCTCACAGATGATCCATAAACAAGACCCAACAAAACAAGAACTCGGTAAAGAAAGGTCAAGGTGAGGATTTTGAATTGCATCATTGCATTTGATGACTGCCTGCGACGATGTAGCGTCGCTGAAGGGCGAAAGAGCTTCAAGCTCGACACATGCATACACCAGATGAAAGGAGAACAGGATATAAGAAAGGACTATATTAACAACAACACCATCCACAGCTCGATTTGCCCCAAAGCCACGAGACGTTTGCTGCCTTCTATCTTCTGTCCGGCCGTCGATCTACATACAGCCGCATAATTCCAAGAGGATATGAGCCCAAGACAAAGGCAACATACACGGAGGAAAAATGACGGCTATAACTGCCGCGCCGCGCCGACGATCTACGAGCTCAACTTCAACAACTGAAGGACTTATTTCCGAGGTAGTTATTTGGCGAAGGGAAATCAAGACACCCTTACCGCATCGTTTAGTCCGCAACTAAGTGTCAACGACCAGAAAACACTTGATCACTCATCGAGGCGATCGAACCCAGCAAGTCCCGCTACATTAAGGGCATAACGCATGTCAGCACAGCCTACCCAGCACTCGTAGCACACCATCAGCTGACAACGAAGTTCGATCGCATCGACGTCGCGATGGAATGGACCAAACTCAACAGGGATACGCGCCAGGAGTTCGCTATTAAACCTCATCTACTGGTTCTAAGACTGCGCGCCGCCTACACGATGTACCCACGAGCAAGTTCAAAGCAAGCAAAATCATCAACCTGCGTGCCTTGATGCCGTGGAAGCTCCGACACTTTGTGGACAGGCTGTGGAACACGCTCGACGAAGGGCGAACCGTCGCCATGACGAAGGTCGCCCTTGAAGCTGAATGGAAACCGGCTGTTCGAAAGCGCCATCGAAGCGCTGCGTGGCCATGCCAGCGAAGGTAACGCCCTGTTTGTCACCGGCGTATCCGGCGTAACGCAACATGGTCATGATAAACACAGCGATCGCACTTCGACCTAGGGAACTTGTCGCTACCGATTCAAAACAGGGCACTGGCAAGCTGAGTACCGCAAGATAATCCGCGAATACGGCACCACGGCGCCGAAACGCGCGATGCCAAGGAAGACTACAGGGAACGACGGAATGCAAGGCTTATCGAAGTTTTAGCTAAATTTAGTCCAATCAAGAACATTTTAGGAATTCTTGCTTGCAATTGGCAACAATAATATTCTCCCGCCCCTTTCAATTCAAAAAATGGTCTGTCAAAAATTAGGCAGTGAATAAAATGACTCGAGTCGCGTGTCCGATATCGATGAAGCTCGAGACTGTGGGGCTCCTCGAATCCATGTCCGATTACAAGGTTGCTGCACTACTGAGGGTACCCAGCCGAACAATTCGAAACTGGTACAATCAACGATATGAAATACTGGCTTACGATGGAAATTGAAAGAGGGCAAATATTGCCTGGTGGGCGCCACGAATCCTTCCCCGATCCTCCTGGACTGATCGAATTCATCACAGAGTTACGCGATGACGAACGTGCACTTTCAACGTTTTACCTAATAACGTGGATCAAACGAAACCAACGAGAGTGGCTCATGTCCTACCTTCAACGAAAACGCCCTGGGACTGGCTACAAGTCCATCCAACAGCTCCTCCGTCGCTTCGTCAAACGTCACGGCTTCTCGCGCCAACGGCCAACTACATGCAAGAAAAGCCAGGTCTTCCTAACCGAGATAAGATACGAGTTTGCAACTGAGTATCATCATCAGTACAGAGCATACGGGAAGGAGCGCACTTGCAACGTCGACAAGACTGGAATCTACTGCGACATGCCACCAAACTATATATGGGCCAAACGTGGTGGAAGCTCGAAGATCTCCTCAGGGGAGAAGCACTCATTACGCATGACCGCTGTCCTCACCGCACGGGCTGATGGTCAAAATCTACCTATGTTCATCATGAAAAGAATGCCTGGTGGTCGTATTGAAACTCACGAGGTGCCAACGTTTCCATCTGGACATGCCTACGCAGTTCAAGAGAGGGCATGGATGGACGCGACGGTGTGGAAGTCATACCTGAGTAATGTCCTTCAAGACCACATCGAGGAAGCTTCGGTCCTCA
>NW_008580251.1:41547-43196 GCF_000520115.1 Aphanomyces invadans | reverse complement strand
TAAGGTAATGTATCAATTTCTCGGACGCCATCAATTTCTTGGACGATCTCAAATTTCAACCAGTACTATTCCTTCAAGAAGGAGCGAAGCCATTTGATTGGACATGATATTATTCATGCTATCAAGTTTCACATGCAAGTCAGTGTGAAAACCGAGTGTCATTTTTTTCGCGCGCATGAATAATATTACAACAACTTTCATTTGCAATTGAGCCCGATGCCTCCGCCGACGGTCCAGGAAATACAGGCAGCAATCGATCGTGTCAAGCAAGGCGAAAGCGCAGCAGGGGTAGCTCGCAGCTCACCTTTAAAGCGATCAACATTGTTCAAGTATTTGAAAATGTTCAATGAAACTGGCACAATCTCCATCCAAAAGCGCGGCCCCAAGCAAGTCATCCCTGTCGAACTCGAGGCCGACCTCGTCACGTGGATTGCAGCTATGCAACGATCCGGTTGGCCAGTCGAACGATACGAGGTCCTCCAAAAGGCCGGCCAGATCCTCACGCAACACTGTGGCGTCCCGCGCACTGTAAGCCGAGGATGGTTCCAACGATTTGAGCAGCGACAACCAGACCTGTCAGCCCGGATATCGCAAAACCTGAGCAAAGAACGCAACTCGGTTACGAAAGAAGGTATAATTATGTACTTTAATGAGCTCGTTAAGGGCTGCCTCGGGTTCGCCTGCACGTCCAGCGACGTGTACAACGTCGACGAAACGTCCTTCAAGACCAAGGGCAAGACAAACCGTGTGGAAGGGAGAGTCTACGGATGCGTACCATATGACCATCGTTGCCGCTGTTGCCGCCGACGGTACCGCGTTGCCGCCAGCCTTCATCCTCCCTGGCCAATCGTGCGCAACCAACGCCTTAGACAGCTGCGAAGTCCGGGACGCCCTCGTGTCGACGTCACCCAAGGCGTGGATGACCTCTGACCTATTTGACGCATGGTTAGAGTGTTTTGGCGAATGGAAGCTCAAGGCCAGACATGCTCGTCCTGCGGTCCTGGTCATGGACAACTGCTCCTCTCACCTGTCGTTCAACAGCCTTGCCATCTGCGAGGCCTACGGGATCTTCCTCGTGCGCTTGCCTCCAAACGCCACCCACGTGCTGCAGCCGCTTGACGTGGCCGTCTTCCGCACTTTCAAGCGCCAAATATCGGTGGCTGTCGTGAACACGACAAACTTACCTCGTCATGCCGCCATTGCGATCGCTGGAAAGGCGTTCAACGCTGTCTTTCGGCCTGTAGGGGAACATGGTCCAGGAAGTCAAGCCGTCATCAATGGCTTTCGTACCTGTGGGATTTGGCCAGTGTCGCTGCCGAAGATGCTCTGCCGCTTGGAAGCTGCCAAGTCCAACGGTGTGAAGGCGCAGCTCGGCATGGAGGCGTGGTTGCGAACAAGGGAGCATGCGAGGGAGGAGGTGTTGACCCTGCCACCAAAGCCTACTGGACGGAAGCGTGTGAAAACCGATTCGGAGTGGTTCAGTCGCGATGGACTTTACGCTGCTGCCACTCGTGGTTCCAAGCATAAAAAATAGTGATGCATTTTTATTCTTGAGTCCATTATATTTGTGCTCATTTTAATTGTGTTCATTGCTGTTTGCCAAATTATTTTTGATCACAATTTTTAATCCGCATTTTTTGCATATTTTT
>NW_008580251.1:40716-41447 GCF_000520115.1 Aphanomyces invadans | reverse complement strand
GTTTCGGATGAGTCATACAGGATTGTCCAAGAGGAGTTAGGGTCGCACCTTTGTCCGCTTCCATCGAATGCAAAGTCTTTCTGTCAGCCGCTCGACGTTGGCGTTATGGCCCCATCCAAGCGCCATATGCGGGAGCTTTGGCTCTACGAGGAAAAGATGGAGGGTGATGATGGCGATCCAGTTTCTTTCACCGCGAAGCAGAAGAGAATGGCCTTGATCAAGCGAGCGATTGTAGCTTGGAATATGGTGCCGGCTGACGTGATCCGAGCCAGTTTCGACAAGGCCATTCCTCGCCAGCAGTTGAGCCGAATTTTATTTTGTCAATTTTTTTCATGCCACATCATTTGCTTTCTTTTTGTATTGATTTTTTTAATGATTGAAATATTAATAAAAAGTTTGACTCTGCCCTGGCTTTGAACTCGTGTCCCTTCCTCAATTGATGCAATGCCGTCGCGCTAAACCACTGCGCCACCGCGCCAAACACTTACGCTTATACTCGAACTCAGCTATCATTAACTTCGATATTGACATCTACGCGTCGACATGTCAGAAAACTGTTCGTCTGCGGAATCCTGTGCCACCTCATCTACATAAGCCACCAAGATCTCGTGACTTTCAGAAGCCACCCAATCCAAGAGAAAGGTCAAGGTGAGGATTTTGAATTGCATCATTGCATTTGATGTCTGCCTGCGACGATGTAGCGTCGCTGAAGGGCGAAAGAGCTTCAAGCT
>NW_008580251.1:25227-28632 GCF_000520115.1 Aphanomyces invadans | reverse complement strand
GACCACATCGAGGAAGCTTCGGTCCTCATCCTAGACAACTTTGAGTCTCATGTTTCGGATGAGTCATACAGGATTGTCCAAGAGGAGTTAGGGTCGCACCTTTGTCCGCTTCCATCGAATGTAACGTCTTTCTGTCAGCCGCTCGACGTTGGCGTTATGGCCCCATCCAAGCGCCATATGCGGGAGCTTTGGCTCTACGAGGAAAAGATGGAGGGTGATGATGGCGATCCAGTTTCTTTCACCGCGAAGCAGAAGACTACAATCCATGCAAAACCGCTGCTTCGGGAGAGTGTGGAGTTTGCACAATATTATTACCTTCGAAATTTAAAGATTGATGAGTACACCGGAATAAAAATACTACTTCCTTTGCAATCATTGGCCGCACCGAATTCGTACTTCGTACTCAGCTGGCCAATCAAACGAAAAAAGATGTTGAAGTCGAAGAAAGAAGCAGGCCTTACATTCCGTCGTTCCCTGTACTCCAACGTAGCGATGTCGATGTTCTCAATGTACCAGAACGCACAAGACCTAGACATGGATGGGATGAATTGCAGGAAGACGAAAGCAACCAACCCATGGTCATTGATGCTGGCAACACTAACCCCATCTACCTTGATGGGGAACCCGTCGATGTCCTCTACTTCAAACGGATCCTAATTGGGCATCAACGCGTCGACATGTCAGAAAACTGTTCGTCTGCGGAATCCTGTGCCACCTCACCTACATAAGCCACCAAGATCTCGTGACTTTCAGAAGCCACCCAATCCAAGACCCACACAAGTAATGACTCTACTTCCTGGCTCTAAAGTCGGTAGATAGCCACTGAATACAACGAGAGAGTATTCAAATGCACGAGCACGCCAAGTCCAATTACTACCATGGCTTGGCGTCAAAGCCTACGAGACGTACAGTGCCTACCAGAAGTCATCATATAGCAAAGAAAACATGCGGTTTTATTATGCTGCCTGAAAAGATGTTCCCCTTGATGTGAGACTTCGATTACTTGAATCACACCGATTTAACCTTTCTGAGAGTACAAAATATACTATTACGGTTAATGAGGCAAATATAATTTCCCGTAAAATCGAAAATCCAAAAGTCGCATACATTTGAGTAAAGTCGTTACTATTGTGAAGTCAGTTCTTCGTTGGCTTTTCGATAACTATGCTAAGGCGCTTTGAAATCCAATCGATGAAGCTGCGGATGTAGGCCACAGGAATATATTTTCCCATATGGACACAATTTGGATGTTTAGCGCCTCAAGGGAAGATATGGGACTTTCGATCTCTACGCTCGATATACTCCCAGACGTGCTAGATCGGGTTGAGATCTGGACTTGGGGGATGAGGGAGCCGATAAACAGCGTTTCCATCTAAAAATTCATCAACAAATATGATGTTGTGAATCAGCGCATGGTCCTGCACAAAGTCGAGATCGATAGGCAGCCCCAATATGACAAAGCTCTCGGTCAATTCGTTCTCCACCCAAATAGCCCTTCGTCGTCATTTTCCCATCGACAAACTCCATGGTATCCACACCATTGTAGCCAATAGCCCCAGCCTATCAAAGTTTGACTCCCAATCTTGAACGTAGTTATTAGGCAAGCTTCGTCGAACCCTTCGCCTGGTAGCCGCCGCACAAAGATGTGTCCGTTCGCCCCTGAGAATTTGAAAAGGCTCTCTTCCGTCCAAAGTACCTTCCCCCAGACAGCCATGGTACCTGTTCGGTATTTTCGTGCATGTGCCATATGCTTCATTTTGTTACTCTTGGAAATGTAGGGCTTCTTTCGGGTAGCATGACCATGGAGACCAGTCTCATAGATGCGTCGTCGCATTGATTGAGCTGTGATATCCTTGCCGTGGAAGATTGTAAGGTTTCTCGTACGCTCTAGTGCTGAGACAACAGTTGGCCTGTGCAGCACGTGCAATGATGCAGTCCTCGTGGACATTAGTGACCCGTTGGCGCCAAGGTTGAGACCATTGAATGCCTTGACCGTTCTTGCTATAGGCCTTATCGATGGACTGGGCTGTGGCATCTGTTCCGTGGAAATTTTGTCCAAGGACTAACGTCCTCACTCTTGGACTCGACCAAGCTAAGAATTTTCGGCATGTGATCCTTGCGGTTGTTTGTTCACTCGGCATGGTGGAGAGTTGGTGGTTGCAGCATCTGTGGTAGAAGGAGGTAAGACGGCAAGTGAAAGTTTGTCCAAATTGGATTAAAAACGGATCAGTTATCGTGATTTTTGTGCGTTAGTATGACAAATAATGGCCCTGATATATCCATTCGCCAAATTTGTGTTATGCATAATGTTGTGGGTAATGCGTGGCAAGGACTCAATCATATTTGGCAACGAAACCAGCTTGTAGGTTATTTTGATGAATTACAACTACGTACCCTAACTCTCAAAAGTGTTGACATTGTGACTAGGTTAATCGACAATATGTCCACTTTATGATGACTTTTGATAGCTACTGTATACCGGTACAACACTGGAAATGAGTTCCGCTACCTCAACCTACATTTCTTGGCGACGGTGGAAGACAGCCGGTCAATACTACGGCAGCACGCACTCCATCCCATCGGCACCCTTGCTGATACAGATGGCGCGAATTCAGGCGACCACGAAGCTGAGGCAGAGTTCGAGGTTGCTAGTCACTCTCATTCTCGCAACAACAATAAAGACGAAGTCGATATGTCATTATCTATCGAAGATTGCGAAGCACATTCCATCGAACTTCGCATCGTGATCGACTCTGGCGCGTCGGCACCTATAGCAGGCGCGGTCGATCACTTTTATCACTTTTATCCTTGACAATGGGTATAAGACTCGATATATCGTCAACAGTGGAGACATGACAGAACGGCGTGGCCGAGTGTATCCACCGTATCTTGGTAGAGATGGCCATTTCTATGCTCACCCATGCCAATCTGGCTCAACGCTGATGGACGGCGCGAACTACACATGCGCAGCAGACCGCACAACGAGGTCCCAAACAGCCACAATGAAGCAATGGCCTCGTCCGAATGGAATCACCGGAAAACCACCGAAGAAGCTGAAGTCGCTCAGCTTAACGCATTGAAGTGTTGGACTGTCCAACCACCACCTACCCACCCAAGAACATAAAAAATTCGATGAACTCATACCCGCAACATCAATGTCAAAGGCAAACGTGTTTCGCTGGAATGCGCGGTGGGTCTCGAGTTGTTTCGCCCAAATCGCCGGCGTCAACTACGATGAATCGTTCTCCAACGTAATAAAGATGACATATGCGCAGTCATCACCAATCCATTATGAACAAAGCCAGCCAGATGATGTCCATCGTGCACGATCTCAACCAGCCGTACCAACTATCATCTGGGTGGTATGAGCGTTTCTTGTCTCGCCATACTGAGTTGAAGACGGTG
>NW_008580251.1:9589-10863 GCF_000520115.1 Aphanomyces invadans | reverse complement strand
CTGGGGCGAATTGTTGCTGGTTTGCCAAATTTCAAATCGGAATTTGCTATTTTGCCTCCCCACTTTACTGCCGACTTTGACGATGACGTCCGCCTCGCAACTGCAATCCTGTTTCCGGTGTTGGCACGTGAACATGCTCTGGCGAATATACTGTCCTTCACTCTTGCTTCGTTGGTGTATCATTCAGATTTTCCTCCTCGACACTATCCCTCCAAAACACCCACTTATGTCGTGTGCGCTCTTTACGAACCCGGACCTCCTGGCAACGTTGAAACGCAATGTGACGACGACATCTGAGCGATTTTTGCCGACGGGGATACCCCCGCACGTGGATCTATTCAAGGGAATCGAACGTAACCTTGCAGCTATCCAAACGTTGCCAGACTTGATTTCTGACCGTCTGGAAGGAATTTTGGATGAGCACGACGTTGGTTCAGGGAATATCACGCGTCAGTACCTCGAAACGACGCTTTCGAACCTGGTTTCCCAGCTCCATTCCTCGCCGAATGAACGTGTTCTGAGCCCACCGTCAACACCAGGGGGGCAGCTCTACACCTGGGGTGGCCGCTTGTCCAAGCTTCCGGCTGACTTCGAGTTCCCCGCTGTCGATGCGGCCACGGCATGGCGTCTGTGGTGGCGTGGCAATGTGAGGAGTGGCCACCCACCGTACCGGTTCATCGTACCTGCTGATTTGGCGACGACGAAGCAGCGTAAGGCGCTGTCGGACTGGAAGTTCGTGATGGGGCACTTCGAGCGCGTGTCCGTGGGCGCGGGGTTTGCTCTGCCGACTCGTCCTACTGATCTGGAAGTGTCAAACATGTTCGAACCTGTTGCCGGGTTCTTACGCTCCGTGTACAGCTGTGCTACGGGTAAACGCACCCGTCGAATCACTCAGCTTCGACTTGTGTCGCACATTCGAGTGCTGCGGAAACACGCTTCGACGCTCAGTGGGTAAATCGTCAATCAATCGAATGTACCTGTGTATTCTGTCTCAATTTTGACCAATCAGAAACCGCTTGATACCCGTCGTGCACATTCCAAACACAATACAACATGGATGAGACCAGCTTCAGCCCAAACAAGGTGTCAAGGAAGGTGGTTGTGCATCGCAACTCAGCGAAGTGTACGTAGAAGAGGCGTCGGCATCAGCACATGTTACGATTGTGGCATGTGTCTGCGCAGATGTCACCAAAGTTCCACCGCTGTTTGTGCTTCCTGGTTCCCGCGTGACACCTGAAGTCTGTGACAACCTGAGCATCCCTGGCGCAGCCGTT
>NW_008580251.1:0-2931 GCF_000520115.1 Aphanomyces invadans | reverse complement strand
TGGTATGAGCGTTTCTTGTCTCGCCATACTGAGTTGAAGACGGTGAAATCTCAAGTTCTGAGCAAGGCGCGCAATAGCGTTGATGTGGATACAGTTGTCGACTTCTACCACGAGCTCGTGCATTCCATGTCTCTAGTCGGTTTCGAACCCTCGCGCGTGTACAACTTGGATGAGACCAGCTTCAGTCCAAACAAGGTGTCAAGGAAGGTGGTTGTGCTTCGCAACTCAGCGAAGGTGTACGTAGAAGAGGCGTCGGCATCAGCACATGTTACGATTGTGGCATGTGTCTGCGCAGATGTCACCAAAGTTCCACCGCTGTTTGTGCTTCCTGGTTCCCGCGTGACACCTGAAGTCTGTGACAACCTGAGCATCCCTGGCGCAGCCGTTGCAACATCTGAGAAGGGATGGGCGAACTCGTATATCTTCAGGAAGTGGTTGTCCATGCTGAACTCAGCTATCCCAGCGTCAACACCACGACCGATTCTCCTCGTACTAGACGGCTGTTCATCGCACTACTCGAACAACAACTTTGAAGCTACAATGTCAATGGGCTTTTTGCTGCAGTTTTTGCCAGCCAACTCGACCCACATGTTCCAGCCATTGGATGTCGCAGTTTTTCGACCGTTCAAGCAAGCAATCCGCCGCGAAATTGCCGATGACAGTTGGGGTGATATTTCGGCGAATATCAGCAAGCACAAGGCGATTGCTATTGCGTACCGCGTTTGGATGACGCCGGAAGAAACATCAATATCCAATGGTCTCGTGCGTACTGGACTATGCCCGCCGTCGCTGGACAATCTGATGTACCGGCTGTCACTTTTCAAGCCGTCTGTGCAAGAACTTTGTGCCGTCGAAAACTGTTGGTTGAAACGTCGGTCGCAGGTGAGGGACAATTTGCTTCTTCTGCCGCCAAAGAAAAAGGTGAAAACTTCCAGAAAGACATTGACTGTCAGCGGGAAATTTTTACCCCAAATTATCACGCTATTCTTCAAGCTCAAGCCGCCTCTCGACCAAAGTCGCAGAAACAAGCTACTGGCAATGTAAGTGCAGAGGGGCACAAACGTGGCGACTCGATTATTGTGTGAAACGGAGAATGAAGCATAATGGTGGTCGTATTTTGGTCTGCCATTGTGTGTTGAGTAGCAGCAACCTGGTGGTACAACATGTAAACTTCAAACTATGATAATAGATATTCCATTCATTGCTCACTCTTTCAGTTTATCTGTCGAAAGTGGCTGTCCATGCTCCACAACTCCATCCCGTCGTCAACGCCCTGACCAGTTCTTTTGGTTCTCGATGGCTGCTCATCCCACTATTCCAACTACATCTTCGATGAAGCCCAGGCTCTTGGCATTCTTCTACAGTTCCTTCCTGCCAACTCAACCCACATCTTTCAACCTTTGGACATCACTGTGTTCCGTCCGTTCAAGCAAGCGATTTGGGCGCAGATCGCTAATGGCAAGTGGGCTGACTTGAGCACAGATATCAACAAGCAAACAGCCGTTTCTATTGCCTGCCATGTTTGGATGTCGTCGACGAACATGTCATCCATTACGAACGGCTTTGCGTGCACTGGATTATGCCCACCTTCGCTGGAGAAGATGCTCTATCGACTTTCCATTTTCAAGCCATCCCCAGAAGAGTTTGTTGAAATTCAAGATCATTGGCTTCAACGAAGCGAGGAAGTTCGAAACAAGTTGCTTTTGTTGCCACCAAGGAAGAAGGTGAAAGCGGCGAGAAAAACTCTGACAGTCAGCGGTAAGTCATCACCGCAGACGATCACGCACATCTCCAAGCTCAGACAGTTGCTCGTCCAAGACGCAAAAAAGCGGCATCTTGTGTTGCTGAAGTGAGCAAGAGAATGTAGAAGCAATAATTGTTTGAAATGACAAGGAAAGATTGACTGCTTAAACATCACAGCTTCTTGGATTTTCATGGCTTCATTGAAATCATCACATTTAGTGTCACATATAAACAATGATATACAAAAATATAATTATTTGCATAGTTTATTCAGGTATAAAAATCGGCCGATCACCGATTCTCTGTTTGAGAAGTTTTAGATGCCATTTGATGAAAGTGGTATCTCTTGAAAGCCTGTGTCAAGCTCTATTAGATGAATTCATTCATAATCAATTTTGGTGGTTTACCGTGGAGCAAATATTTTTTGAAATTGGTTGAGCGTTCGCTTCGTTAACGAAAGGTACAGAGTTCAATCCCCCGCGTCGACCTACGATATGCCAGATAGTCAGTGTGCGCTGGAACCTCAGTCCGTCCGCTTGGGATCCCTTGAGAGGTTGAAGGGTAATAATTATATTTTTGTATATCATTGTTTATATGTGACACTAAATGTGATGATTTCAATGAAGCCATGAAAATCCAAGAAGCTGTGATGTTTAAGCAGTCAATCTTTCCTTGTCATTTCAAACAATTATTGCTTCTACATTCTCTTGCTCACTTCAGCAACACAAGATGCCGCTTTTTTGCGTCTTGGACGAGCAACTGTCTGAGCTTGGAGATGTGCGTGATCGTCTGCGGTGATGACTTACCGCTGACTGTCAGAGTTTTTCTCGCCGCTTTCACCTTCTTCCTTGGTGGCAACAAAAGCAACTTGTTTCGAACTTCCTCGCTTCGTTGAAGCCAATGATCTTGAATTTCAACAAACTCTTCTGGGGATGGCTTGAAAATGGAAAGTCGATAGAGCATCTTCTCCAGCGAAGGTGGGCATAATCCAGTGCACGCAAAGCCGTTCGTAATGGATGACATGTTCGTCGACGACATCCAAACATGGCAGGCAATAGAAACGGCTGTTTGCTTGTTGATATCTGTGCTCAAGTCAGCCCACTTGCCATTAGCGATCTGCGCCCAAATCGCTTGCTTGAACGGACGGAACACAGTGATGTCCAAAGGTTGAAAGATGTGGGTTGAGTT
>NW_008580250.1:67461-68006 GCF_000520115.1 Aphanomyces invadans | reverse complement strand
TTATAGACGCACCCAATACAGGGAACGACGGAATGGTACACCTATCGAATTTTCCTGAAAGAAAGTGAATCTATTTTAACCAATCAAATCATATGAAAAATTTAGAGCAA
This sequence comes from Aphanomyces invadans, assembly GCF_000520115.1. NCBI lineage: Eukaryota > Oomycota > Saprolegniomycetes > Saprolegniales > Verrucalvaceae > Aphanomyces > Aphanomyces invadans. Next base: position 67,896 of record NW_008580250.1, on the reverse strand, counting down.
TACGATTGGCTAATAGATATATTTTTCCCGTGCGCGCTAAGATTTCTAAATTCGCCACTAATAGTATTGACGCCGCTTTCGTTTTCACATGAGGTCGGTTCAAAAGCGCTCCTACAGCATCTCGATGAGACTAGAGGCTCTAGGCCTCCTTGAATCAATGAGTGACTACAAAGTCGCCATGAAGCTCGGCATACCACGTCGAAGGATACGGGCATTGGCAAACAAACGTTGGGAAATCCTTGCAGGCAACAAAAAGCGAATGAAAATCGAGCCCGGTGGCCGCACGGAGAAGTTTCCTGATCCAGCTGGACTCGAGACATTCATCAACGACATGCGAGTCCAAGAACGAGCGTTAAAGATGACACATATAAGCAATAGGATTAAATGCAACCAAGCTGAGTGGCTACGAGCGTACGTCACGCACAAAAAGCCGGG
>NW_008580250.1:64899-66541 GCF_000520115.1 Aphanomyces invadans | reverse complement strand
TTTTCCGTTTTTGGACTTCGTGCGGGGCAAGAATCCTGGCCGGCGGATGATTTTCTAGCAGGACAACGCATCACTTCACATCTCAAGATACACCATGGCGTACCTCCGTGACAAGGACGTTCCAACTATGGCCTGGCCAACCCTCAGCCCCGACCTCAACCCAATTGAGAACGTTTGGGGCTTTTTGGCCCGTGCTGTGTTCCAAAATGGTCACTAAATCGACACCGTTGAAGACTGAAGCGACAAATTACCATCGAGTGGGAACGTATCACGCTAGCGTACTGCCGTACACTTGTTGACAGTATGTCGACACGAATGGCTCAAGTCATCTTGAAGAGTGGAGCAAAAATCGACCATTTGTCGACATGTAGGTAGTGCGGCTATAATAATGTACCAAACACTATTAATGCACCAAACATTTTTCAATGTTTTCTTCGTAAATCAAAAATTTATATTGCCATGGAGCTGTGTACGTCATGATGGGAGCGCTCTCGTCATATCTTTCGAATAGAATGGATAGATTTCGAGCTCGTTGAACAGCAGCTTCACATCATGAAAATTTTGGGGTGCGGCTATAATTTTGTTGCAGACTGTACATTTCCATGATCACCGCACCGTGCTGTCAGCTGTCGACTGGTCTGCGCACGTTGTCCATGAGGCAACAGAAGCATTATGCAAACCATGAGGGTCACTGTCACTCACACCATGCTGCCTTAACCTCGAGGGGTTGAGATGGCACGTTACCCGTGGAGCCATTCCGTTTCTCTTGGACATACTAAGCTGCCATAGCGATTTTGTACTGTCGGTGCGACTTGAGCGCCATGTACGTCGCATAGTCATTCACTTTGGCAACGTCCAAATCTTCGAGCCGCATGTTGTCGTAGTTGCCTTCTTGAAAATCCACTTTGGAGAAGTAAAACAAGTTTTGTTGCGCGTGGACGTGTGGAGGAGACAGCCGTGCGTTAATGGAGCAAGGAATCCAATGCTACCACTCGAAACGTCCTTTAATTTGACCAATATCTGGCGCCTAAATCATCCGCAGAAGTCAACCGTATTGCGAGAAAATGATAACACTCGTTTTTTGGCTGGTGCAAAACTATGGCCGCACTGACAATTTTCGAAAATGATAAAACTCGTTTTTTGGCTGGTGCATAACTATGGCCGCACTGATAATTTTCGAGTATAACTCGTGATAGGATTATCTGATTGGCCTACAAAATGCGTTAAATTAAAGCAGACACATCGCTGATGACACACGTGCATCATGGCGACACCTTCACTTCCAAACAATGTCCAGAGGAGCAATACTAACCCCACACGAGGTTGGCCAGGCCCAGGCCTACAAATCTCTCAAAAAATCAAACCGCTTGATTGCGAATGCTCTACAGCGAAGCGAGAAAGCGATTAGAGGAAGCAGTAATCTGCACCGATTCGCGCCAAACGCCGTGGTAGACGCTTCATCTTTAAGGGGAGCGACATTCGCCGCATCTTCCGGCTCGCAATTCATAAGCAGCAAACGTCGCGAAAGATCGCAGCCACATTGGAACAAAAGCCGAGCCACACTACTGTGTTGCGCATATTGCGGAGTTCAAGATTCGCAAAGTACCGCAAGCCAAGTCCAGTCCCCGACTCACCCCAGCGC
>NW_008580250.1:55770-56569 GCF_000520115.1 Aphanomyces invadans | reverse complement strand
GCTGTCGACTGGTTTGCGCACGTTGTCCACGAGGCAACAGAAGCATTATGCAAACCATGAGAGTCACTGTCACTCACACCATGCTGCCTTAACCTAGAACCAACGCGCTTCGTGAATCCAAGTATTATAGGACGAGGGGATGACAAAACTCCACGTTACACCTAAAGCCGAGACACAACGACCGAGCGCAGGACCATTCGGATCAGTTGGGACAAGTCCCATTGGCAACGACTAGTCATCCAACAGGGGAACTTCGTGCCGAACACTTGGGATGGCGCATGTCCTTGCCAGCGACTCTTTTCACTACTGCCAACTCGAGATGCAATCGCCTAACTCGCCCATGCACGCTCTACACGTTTCACATCAATTCATTATGTCAACACTCCACATTGAAGCTACACTAGTTGGTCGGGAACCTGGCCTAAGTAACCTACTTCGCTCCAATCGTTCCTGCAGGCACGATTCGAATCGATTCTTTCATATTGTCAAACTGCTACGATTGATATGCGAGGGGTTGAGTTGGCACGTTACCCGTGGAGCCATTCCGTTTCTCTTGGACATACTATGCTGCCATAGCGATTTTGTACTGTCGGTGCGACTTGAGCGCCATGTACGTCGCATAGTCATTCACTTTGGCAACGTCCAAATCTTCGAGCCGCATGTTGTCGTAGTTGCCGTCTTGAAAATCCACTTTGGAGAAGTAAAACAAGTTTTGTTGCGTGTGGACGTGAGGATGGCGCTGCACGCTCTCGTTCGAGGACGTCGGGAAGTCGAGAAGGTCGTCGCGCTTGTCGAAACC
>NW_008580250.1:55094-55670 GCF_000520115.1 Aphanomyces invadans | reverse complement strand
CGACTTGAGCGCCATGTACGTCGCATAGTCATTCACTTTGGCAACGTCCAAGTCTTCGAGCCGCATGTTGTCGTAGTTGCCTTCTTGAAAATCCACTTTGGAGAAGTAAAACAAGTTTTGTTGCGCGTGGACGTGAGGATGGCGTTGCACGCTCTCGTTCGAGGACGTCGGGAAGTCGAGAAGGTCGTCGCGCTTGTCGAAGCCGGTCGCGATCGTGCAGTTCGGAATGGCCAAGTGGCCAGAATACATGGTCAACACGCCGTAGTGCCACCGAGGCCACCCAACTGCTCTCGCCATGGCGTACTCGTGGCTCTTCTCCGTCTCGTTGAACTCGTGCAAGTGCAAATGATTGATCACTTTCATGCTGAGCTGGCCGCACGACTGGATCATGTCCCGCGGACCATACCACGTCGACCCGATGTCCTCGACCGGCGACACCTTCAAATCCAGCTTCTTTGCAATCCCAGCCAGTCGATCGCACGTGTCGAAGCCGTCAAAGCAGTACCCTCCGACACTGCCCACCGTAAACTTGAGCGGCTTCCACTTGGCAAACGCCGGCGTGAAAAACGTGTCGAT
>NW_008580250.1:47052-54994 GCF_000520115.1 Aphanomyces invadans | reverse complement strand
CAGTTCAAGAGAAGGCGTGGATGGACAATGACGTGTGGCGTTCCTACCTTCGGGACCTCTTGGGTACTTCGATCGATGGCCCCTCTGTTGTCTTGCTTGACAACTTCGAGTCGCACGTGACGGACGAGTCCTACAAGATCGTGGAAGAAGAGTTGGGAAGCGCCCTATGTCCCATACCTGCGAACGCAACTTCTGCCTGCCAACCCTTGGATGTGGGGGTCATGGCTCCTTTCAAGAGGTACCTACGTGATGAATGGTTAGCCGAAGAGATCATTGAAGGTGATGATGGCGAAGACTTCGACTCACCAACCGCAGCTCAGAAGCGCATTGCAATGATTCGCCGTGCTATCTTGGCATGGGATCGAGTTTCTGCTGAAGAAGTTCGTCGAAGCTTCACGAAGGCCATTCCGATGCCTCGCCCACCAACGGACGACAGAATTTATTTCCACGGGAATTTTAATTGATCTTTTATTCTCCAATATAATTTTGAAGATTGAAATTTCTATTTGGAAATAATTTTACGAAAAAGTTTGACACTGACCGGGTCTCGAAACCTGGCCCCCCTTCCTCGATTGCATGGCCCCGACTTGACGACAGCGGGATGCCGAAAACGCCACGATGATCTTATTGCGGCGTTTAAGAAGGACACTATGAAACTATTGCGAGCATCAGGCACCGAGGAGGAATACAATGAACGGGAATAGCTCCATCAGGATCTTGCAGACGTGGTGTGTAGCATTATTCGGTTCGACTTCACTGCATGCATTTTAGATGGACCACGTAGTCAAGGCGAAGAAGGCTCTGAAGGAAGAGAAGAACAAGAAGAATGACAAGAGGGAATCGGATGGCCATCGTATCCGCGAGGCAGCACTCACGACAATGAAACGAACGGCGGCCACACTCGGTCTCGATGATGACGCAACACGATCAAAGATGAAGGAAGGAAGAAGATCGTCAGCACTGAAGGACGCAGCCTCTGCAGTTGTCGACATCATGTCGATGATTGATGTGTCAAACAAATTCAAGCGAGCCGAGCTCGAAGCCAAGTGGGAGACAAATGCTCTGTTGCAGCGAAAAGGGGAGCTTGAAGAACAGCGGTACCTGGTTTACAAAGCCGAAAGGGAGGCAAGATTTGCTCGGAACAGCAGAAGCATCAATCACATCTTAAGTTTATGGAAAGCACCATTGATTTGCTAAGTGGGTTGGCGAAGAAGTTGTCTGAGAGTTAACTCAAGTAATTTTTGAATTTTCAATTATCTTTGGCACTTCTCAAGTACTCTCTTTCCGTTGGTGGATATGTGTTAAGTAGCTGGATATCTGGTTGCCTCCTCTCGTGCAGGTATGAATATTGGTCAAGAGTATGACAACAGTGTACTATGCCCAAACCGCTTGCAACCACAGTTTTTGATTGCCCTTGTAGTCGACAAAATGTCCGCAGCTTACGAACAATGCCAAAACCCCACTCCACTCTCACACGATTGGCACTCATTTGACGATTAAACTCTGCTTCATGAGCATTCAGTGATGCCCCTTTTAATCCAGAGATAATCACATCATTTATCCTATAAGCTGGATCTCCGTAGATTACATACCGGATTCCATCGACAAAGAGTCCATTCTGCAATTCCTCAACCAAATGCTCCAGGCCTAGAGGTATGCGACATGACGTGATCCTGGCTCAGGACCATCCAAGTGCACGATGATTCCATCAGGGGCGGTAACCTCTTGGTACTAAAGGGCGAGCTTGTGCTACGAGAATGAAGTTTTGTCAACCAATTGTCGAACTCATCCTTCTTACCTTGTGCCCATTGAAGGCTGCTACTGTACCGTTTCGCCCGGCCTGCAAATGTCGCGACCGTACCGTCGATGAATCCGATGCATGTCTCCAGCGGCTCCCCAGCGCGATGAATGGCACCACCGCAAAGTTTCACCCACTGGCCATTCAATCTTATGTGGTCCCAATGGAGCAACGAGGAGAGCTTCGCGTGAATGCGCACTGCAACAAAGTCTGCAATGCAAGAAAGGGCTTCTCGACTCCGACCAAACGTTTGCGTCATTGAGCCAAGGTGGTGCGGGCATGCCAAGCGATTCAGAAGCATGCAGAGTGACTCGAGGGCGGACGCTCGGTGCCTGCTCGGAGTTACGATAGGGTCTGGGATGCGAAGTAGTTTGACTAGCTCGCTGATCTCGCACTTGCTGAAGCGAAACTTGAAGAGGATGTCTGCCTCGGTCTGGGCGGCAAAGTCAAATTGAGTGCTTGGGATGGTAATTGCACGGGGAAGTCTGGGCCACAGATGTAAATAGGAGTACCACAAGGGGCAACAGCAGGGTCGCCTCGACGCTCATTCTAACCTGGCGATTGACAATTTCCCTGTGACGAAATCTCTACTCCACAGGATATTTCCTGTGAGATGTTTTGTGAATTCTTGCAGGGAAATCGAGTGAATACTTTTTGCGAAATCAGTCTAATGTCTACAATACAATAAATATGTAGGAAGTTGGTTGAAATGATCCGGTGTGAGGCGTCGGAAATGTTTTTATGCGCACTGTGTTGTCAATGTCTATATATGTATGTAAATTACACATTCAAAATGAAAACAAACTGGTGTGGGGAATTGAGCAATGAATAGGCAACTTCATGGCGCGAATCATAATCAACCGCGTATCATGCCAAGGGTCCCAAGCTCACAGGCACCAAAATGGGCCAAACTTTTGCCTAGAATCAGGAGAAATATCCAATCGTTAGAATGGATGCCGACTCAAACGACCTGAGTCACTAGTGTGTTCGTACACTGTACCTGAAGTTCCCGGACACGTACGGTACTAAGAAGCAAGGAGTCGGAAAGGCGTCAAATTGATGTAGCGTGACATACGTCAAATTTACCGTAACGAAATTGTCCGAAACGTGCAGCAACGCAAAGCGCCGACACAGTATCGGTTCATGTGACACCCGCACTATGCTCAATGTGTACATATCGAGCAAGTACATCAAATACAAGAAAAAGAAGTCGGCGCATTACCTGAAACCGTATCACAAGATGCTCGTGTTTTTGCTGCAAGATGCATGGCGTAGCTGGATTTTGGCGTCAAGTTGTCTTCTCGGGCGAAAAGAAATTCAAGTTGGACTCACCGGATGGATACCGCACTTACACCTACGAGGTGACGAAAAAAGTGTTCTCGAAACGGTTCAGCGGTGGAGGTAGCGTTATAGTCTGGGTATCTGTGAGCCTGTAGACTAAGAAGTCCTTGAAGACTCGGTAGTCTTCCTCGTGGCCGGAAAGTTGCCCGATTTGACCGTTGTTGAAAACGTTAGGGGTATTCCAGTTCGCCATGTCTACGAGGGTGGGCGTCAATTTTTTTGCTTATTTGACAATGTATTCGATTTGAAACGGCAAACTGATTTGTCGTGGAGAAAGATGTTCTAGCTGCTTGAAGACTCTGTCGACCACATGCCACGCGGTTGGCCCAAGTCGTTCGTAAAATGGAGGTATTATCGACTGCTAACTCGGTTCCGAAACAATCAGTAAGATTAAGAATGACAACCAGAAAGGCAAGAATACTGGACACAATCGATGTGAAAACGTACGTTTTTGGCGATCACATCCTTGTAAACAGTTTTCGTACACACCACCCCCTCAATCTCACAAGAGGGCAACACACCAGAAAGGTTACCTACCCTAAGTTCGAATTCCTTCCTGGCATTCATTGCTTCGATAACTTTGACTAAATCTGGATCACTCACGGCAACAAGTCTTGTAGTCTTGTCCTTCTGCGAGTGCGGCAACTTGAATGCGTTGTCGCCCCCTATCTTCAATGCCTCACCCATGATGCTCTGAAGGGTCAGAAAAATGTTTTCAAGAACGCGCCAATCCAGGTCATCAATAGCTCTGTGTACCGCTGCAACAAGGTCGTCAATCCCAGTGACGACTTCAAGATGCTCCAAGGACTGAATAGAGTTAAAAAAAGCAAGGTCCAAGACGTTCATGTCGGGGCTCATCGCAGGCTTTGCACACAAGCCTTCTCCTTCATCCATCAGAACAACCCACCAACGACACGGCAGCGTCATCCCCTTCAACATGAGGGTGAGCATTGTCCTGATGGATGTAGATCGGTTGACTGCGTCGGCCAGGCCACACCTCCTTGATCGTCGGGATCACATGTCTCAGTAGATACTCTCGGTACACCTTCTTCGTCACTGTGACCGGCGTCGTCCTACGAGTGCCACGCTCACGATCCTTGTACTTTCTCTGTGCTGGCACAACCGACACAAAGGACCACATGCCGATATTGCCGTCCCACAACTTTCTCAGGGCGAGGTCGTTGGGATTGTGGTTAGTGTGACCCGTGGCATCGTATGATTGTCGATAACGTGGTCCAGAAAATGATGTTACTGAGGTGTGCTAGCTAAATCTATGCAACGAGACGAATCGTTTGCGCCTAAATTTGAGCTCGATTGGACGAGATACTGTATGACTGAGCTACGTAAGTTTAAAGATTGGATTGCCTTTGCCGGAAACCTTGATGATTGGTTGTGAAGCGCTACGAAGCAATAAAAAATATCTGAAAATATCCCTGTACTTGTCTTCTCATTAGCTATCTTTGGTACAAATTTCTTTTGATTGAAGTGTTATACAGTAGTACTGTGTGTCTCAAGTTTTACGGAATGGAGGAAATACTACACCTTTTCCCGGCCAAAATGGTCACACTGGCAATCAATGTGGTTCATTGAGCCGAACTTGCTTGGACTGTTGTGGCAATTTGGAAACTTAATGCAATCAAAGTGGTGTTATGTACTTCCTCTGTCCCATATTACTCGTCGATTTGACTTCTCAACGACCCCACAAATCCATTTCATCACCAAACTTGATGAAAGTTATCATTATGAAGAGCATAAAAATCCAAAGGAACCATTCATTGGCCGCTCAAGAGCGTAACTTGAATTTTGGCGCCCAAAATCAACTTCTCATTTTCACCACCCGAACAAAAACACACCACATATAAAGATCAACACACATTTGAATTTGTCGCCATGCCCCAATCCTTACGCGAGGTTTCCTGCGCCAAGCGACACGAGGTGGTCCGACACCTACACCAGTTCCTTAAAGCTGGATGGCTGATCCACGGCGCTTTCGCCAAAACTGCTATAGTACTTAACGTCAGTGCGCGCGAGGTTTCCGCCATCTGGCGAAAGATTCGCAGAGCGAACCTGTCGAGTCCAACAAGACAGGCAGAGTTGGTCCTAGAAAGCGCTACACGGTTAAAGACAAAGCCCTGTCTCGCTTCTCTTGTAGGCGAGGGCATTAATAACCAATGAAAGTGCTGAGAATTTTTGTAAGCCTGTCAAATGCGTTTGTGTTTCAGTATTATGGAGCAAGTGTGTTTTTCAAATCGACGAGTAATATGGGACAGAGGAAGTACCATCAAAGCGGCGCAAAGTTAATAAACATCACACAAATGCATTATATTATTTCAATAACTTTCCGAACTGCATATCCTCCATTCGGTTGGCAGCCTCGACGAAACGGAGTGAGTGCACGAATTGCCTTAACACCAGTTCAGGTGTGACGCAGCTCACCGAATCTTGCGTCAGAGTGGCAAATTCGCCGACCTCCATCATTTGGCGGCGCCGCATCGCCAGGTAAGACTTGATCTTGGACTTCAAAGCGCTAAAGCAACCCTCGATGGGATTGCACATTGGTGAGTACGGCGCGAGGCGAAGAAGGACAAGATCTTCGTGCTCAGCCACCCGGCTCTCAGTTTGCGAATGGCACGGAGCGTTGTCGAAGACGATGACAATTTTCTTGTCGGCAAACGTTCGTCGATAGTGAGGCATCAACTTGACATTGTTGTAGATGGTCTCCACAAAATTAACGTTTCCTCCATTCGAATGCTGCCGCGTTGTACGCTGTGTACAATGAGCCCGTCATGTCACGACACTGCGCACTGCACTCAAATGTTTGGCCCCTTCGACGCAGGCATCTTTTCAATCACTCGCTGACCGCACTTTACACGGCCCTTGGAACACTTGCAGTAGAGGTTGTAGTTAGTCTTATCAAAATAGACTATGTAGTTGCCGTCAGCAATATGTTGGAGAATATTGTCCGCAAATGCCATTCGCTTTGTTGACGTCGTTGTTGCACGGAGCCGGCTCGATGCGCGTATTCTTGATCGTGTAAAGCATGCCGTCGAGCTCTCTCGCAATCGTTGACGTTGACACGGTGACATTGAACTCAATCATAATGAGAGATTGAAGTTCAGATAGAGTTAGTGTACAACATTGGTTGAGATGCACCTCTAATGCCTCCAATATCGCCGGTGTCACAACAGACCGTGATGGCCTGGCCCCGCCACGCGGAAGAGATGTCGTTCGGTTTGTTTTAATGATTCGCCTTGCTGTAGTCATGGCGATGCCGTTGTTTTTGGCAACGGTTTTCCAATCGTCAAAGCCATGGAAGGCAGCGAGGAGTCGCTCCTTCTCTTGGGTCGTCGGCTATTGACAAGTGACCGCACACGTGTTCAATTGCACTTCGCGCGCGCGCCACCATGAACTCATAAAATTTAGAGCATGTATATTTTATAGAGGTGATTGCACGTGAAACCACTTTGATTGCACAAAGGCGCGAGGTATCACCATGGTCCGAGTGAGCTCGGCTCAACGAACCACATTGATTACCAGTGTGACCATTTTGGCCGGGAAAAGGTGTAGTAATAAAATGCAGTGAGCCCAAATGTGAAAATAGCACTTTTATTGACTAACATCGCTGCATTCCAAATCCTTTTGTGCCACGCCGATTGAGAACATGACAGCCTAGGCGACGCATCTACTTACAGTAAACCCCGGAAAAAGCCGATGGTTTCATCCTGAAATGCATGAAGGCGTAATAAAACCGGATTCATTAATTTACGTGGTTTAGTTCTAGTTGATTGGCTATAATCAGGAGAATTTATGTATACCTATCAGAAGCGCTACATATTTAACTACACCTCCTAGTGCAGCAAAATTATCAACAAAGTAGCTGTGAAATTAGCATCGAAAATATCAGAAGTGCACGATCATCAGCGAAACTAGAAGCAAAATCAGCTGTGATGCAAGGATAAAAAATCAGAAGTGTGACAGCGAGTTACAGTTTCCAACAATTGTTTCCGTTGATTCTTGTGACATGAGCGTCTAAATTGTCAGCAATAATGACGGACGAGCCGATGACGTAGGGCGGAAGCATTTCGAGATACAGTGATACCTCACATTTTGCACCATCTCCAAAATATAAATTCTAACAGACGGATGGAAACCCAAAGAAAACGACCTCTGAAGACTTTACACATCAAGCACTTGACGTCGAATCATATTATGCAGTTGATTCATTTTGAGTGGGGTGCAAAATGTGAGGTATCACTGTACTTCCTCCACACACGACCATCCATCCAGTCGGATTCTTGAACATCATAGTAATGCCCATCAGAGTACGTTTCTACTTCGGTTTTGTCGATCAAGCCACCTGGCGTACCATGGACAATAAATAGAATTGGAAGCATTTCGCCTACATTATCGTCAGCGAAAATTATGGAAAAATCTTACAGTTCGAACGGCATGTCAACACGGCTGTCAAACGGTCCGGAGGTTTGTCTACACGCGACGACTGTCCTTTCTCAGCACAAATTCTGTCAGGGGCATCTCGTACAGTATTACCTCCCTTATTGGAAACCTCTAAAATATCATACAGGTAAATCTTATATCAAGGGTTGACCTCGATATAAGTATTTTTTTAGAGCAGCCAATCACAGAAGAATAACTCAAAATTTCAAAATGTGTGTGTGGTTGTGTTGAATCATTTTCAATCGCCCAATGCAGCAACCAAGGACCCACGTCAGGCTCAACGCAGCAAAAAGGGCTTGATTTATGAGCACTATGTGATGAATTCTTGGAGTAAACTAGAAGAGCTTG
>NW_008580250.1:43119-43932 GCF_000520115.1 Aphanomyces invadans | reverse complement strand
GTGCAGTTTCGCAAAATCTTTGCACAACTTGAGGAGGGACTTGTACGCATCCTTTTTCGCCGCTTTGTAGTCTTCAAGCCAAGTCGGATGATATGTCTTCATGAACGTAATTATGTGTATTGAGGTCAAAATATCCTCATCGCGCCGAACGTCCTTCTTGAAGCAGATTAGCTCGTGCTTGAACGGGATTATGGCACGTACGCCTTGTCCACCAAGAATCTTCCGCTTGCCGTTGATGATTGCTTGCGACAGTTTCGACCTGTCACGTAACCACCCATCCACGTGATCCTTGCGATATTGTTTCGCTGGCAAAAAAGGCGGCTACTGATGTTCAGTTCGTCGAACGACGCAAGAAGTTTTCGCTTCTCGCCGAAGGAGTACGACTTGTGACAGCTAGGTATGACAGGCAATATGATACTCTGCTTTCATTTGGAATGCATAGATTCGAGTTTGAACTTTCAAAACGTTAACCAATCACAGTAGTTTTTGTTCTGCACTGCAATTGGTCAAAAACAATTGAAATTATGAAGATATATTGAAATATACAGGTGATAGAATTTAATTACTACCTCTGACTGGTAATAAGTGCAGGTGGTTACAAATTTTGACGATAAAGTTATCGGATTGGGCTAAAAACTAGTGGATAGAAATCTACGAACCAAGACGATTCTCGTCATATTTTTTGCGGAATCTTATATGCACGACTGCACTTGCTACTTCGATGACAAAAGTCGCCATACAAAAACCAAGATAAACCTGACCAATGACCAGCGCATGTCCTTTACAGTGAACGACGGATTTTAAGCCACATTT
>NW_008580250.1:35551-39198 GCF_000520115.1 Aphanomyces invadans | reverse complement strand
AACACGCAACCTTGTCAAATATTGTATGTCTCAGAACGCCTCCAACAATCACAAATAGAAGGAAATAGAAACATACGATGCACATGGACATTCATTCACAACTTTGGAGCAGAATATATTGCAAGGTATTGTGTTTCAGGATCATTTGATTGCACGGTTCGAACCAGCGCGCGATGCAGATTCGTTTGACGCATTCCAAGTCTATCGTAGCTTTTTTTTTCACACGAAGGAGTAAAAGTCCCCTCGATGACGCCCGCCACTGTTAAGTGATATCGAGTACACCTGTCGGTGGCCTCCGTTGGAATTTTTCGTCGTATCGTCCTCCATAGTGCCGGAGAATTCAATACTGCTGTGATGAGGTGACATGGTTCAAGAGTTCGCGGTTAAATTATTGAATTTGGCGCGGATACATAAATTTGTCCAATGAGGTTCATTCATCAAGTTTCTTGCATTTTACTGGATATAAATCCCCATTGTAATGTTGAAACTTCGGTGTGGCTTCAAATCTGTCGTTCACTGTACTAAGACCTGCTTAGAGGAAGCACAAATGGTGCTCCAACGCGAAATCAAGAGGAACGTGTTTTAAATGATTTTTGTGTACATTCATCGACTGGGTGGCGCATCTAGAAGCGCGGGAACGACAGCACGTCCTTGGACGCAGTGGCCAACGTATCCTCTCACGAACTTCGCTCTGGGTGAAAGCAACGCTATATCATGAACGACATTGAACAACGCATCAAACGAACTCGTCTTCACCGCAGGCAAACTCAACGCTCGCTCGCCAAGGCCACTGGACTGTCGCAATCGTCAATTTGGAACTTCATCCGCAAGAAGTGTACCACACTGTACGAACGAGTTGGTCGAAGCCAAAGCTTACCCAAGAACACGAGACGAAGCTAAAGCACTTTGAAGCGAGCATTTGTAGGACACGGTAAACGTCACTTCAACGACATGTTCAAGGTTATTCAAATTGACGAAAATGGTTTTACCTGATCCAGGATCGCCGACGATTTTACATGTGGCAAGATGAGTCGGTTCCCCGCGCTCCTTGATGTCGAAGATGCACATCACAAAAATAGTGTTCTTGGTTGCGGTGGCCTGACCACAACTAGGATGGGTGAGAAATTTTCATTATACTTAAGTTGTGAGTTTCCCATGGACCAGAACCTGACTAACTGATGTCGTTAGTGGTACTAGCGGGACCTTGGAGAGGGTTAGCCTGAAGTAGGGGAGGGGGACGAAATAATTCGTGCGCCCATCAGAAACTAGGGAGGTAGTGGAGAAGGTAGGCGACCAACGAGGGGCGCTGTAGTCGTGTGCCCTGAGTAAAGACGGGGCGGAAGGGGATGGGAAGTCCTCAGGCGCTTGAATGTTCGGTCGTATTGGAAAAGATCGTCCTGAATGGGTCGGTGGAGGCCTTGAGTGCGGTTTTTCGGCGATTGCAGCGGCGGTAGAGACTGGGCGGGCTCCAAACTTCGGGGTCCGCCTCAACAAGACGCGGCGAAAAACTTTTGGATTGGCGGCGTGCGCGATTCGGCCGGGGAGACGTTCGGCGGTGAAGGCGGGCCGATTTACAACTGTTATGGATCAGGTGATATAAGTGGTACTGTCTTCATGGCGGCTGGGGGGGGCGCAGAGGACGATGTGACGGGGCTGCCACCCTTAAACATCGGAAGCAGCGTCGTGGGGGTGGCAGCTCCCTTCCCTGGGATAGTCGACCACGACAATGATGGGACGGCAAAGTGGGTTGCTGGCCTCTGGTCGAGACAACTCGTGCTCAACGTCGGAGCACGTATCGTCCTGCTGGGACGCCGATTTTGTCGACCGTGACAAAGCCTGTGTATAGCGACTACAGAGAACGACAGTAAAAGTGGCCCCGTGGTACCCCACAACGTTTTTGGAATAAAAATATGGCATTGCCAATACATTGCAGGAGGTTAATTGAACATTATTGTAACCAATAGGTGACACTTTTGGCCACGACGAAGAACATGATATGATGAAAACTTTTGTATACATATATATTTTGATGACTTTGTCGTATAGATATGTCAGGCCTTTTCTTCGTTCAATCAATTTGAAATTTATACTGCTTACAATATTTCGTGTAATCCGTCCAAAGCTGTAGAAATGGATGCAAATCAATAATTACTTTTTTAAGGTTGCCTATTAGGCTGGATGTTTGTGCATCTTACGTCACTCGCTGTGACCCGGGTTCAATTCCCGTGATAACCCCAGTCTCTACCCATAGGAGCGACGACTATTTCGCGCCAAACTGTTCGTAAGACGCCCCTACACAAGGCGCTATCACCCCTCGTGGGACTAAGGAGCATTGGTAAGCCAGCAGCGAAGACGCTATGAAATAGTTTATTAACTAGTCAAAATTGAAATATTTATTTGAACCGTACTTAAACAATGTATAAAATTTAAAAATTGATTAAATCAAAGTTAACAAAGACATCAATAATTTGATCATTAATTGCTCACTGATTGGCTCCTTCAAAATCAGCCGCCAAGAGAGCGCTTGGATGGACAAGGAAGTGTGGGAGATCTATCTGAATGATCTCTCAAGTTCGAACTGCATGGCCCGTCCGTCATCCTTGCGGACAATTTGGATTGCCACGTTTCACAAGCCTCTCAAGACCTTATTTCCTCGGAGCTTTTCAGTGTCCTCGAGCCTCTCCCAAAGAACTCTACTAGCGTTTGTCAACCGGTAGACGTGGGCGTCATGGGACCAATCAAGAGCAAGTTGCGCTCACTGTAGCTTGGAGAAGCTCCTGTTGTGTCAGCGGTTGAGAAGAGGCTGGCCATGATCAAGCGGAACATTGCTGCCTGAGGTGCAATTCCCTGTGAAGTTGCCGGTCGGGCATTCGAAAAGGCATTGCCAAGCATTATCACTTTGTAGAAAATTCCTCTCTAGTCGTCGTCGCCATCGTCGTGGATATCTAGCTGCGAAGTCATTGGTCTTATTTTATCCTATCAGAGCTTCATTACTGTTTGGACTGTCATATTCTTGAATTATATTTGACCTCGTTTTTATTGTACTTCAAAAGATGTTCAATACAAATTTGTAGATATTTTTTGCGTACCACGGGGCCACTTGTACTGTCATTCTATGTACTGTACCTTATTCAGCGCGTGCTTCCTGCGACCAAAAGGCAGTGGGTTTGGGTAATGATGACACAGACGGCACAATATACGTACAGCAAGACAACGCCCGGCCGCACATTTAAGTTGACGACGCTGTTTTTGCCGCTGCTGCCGCTTCTGGTGGTTGGAAGATCAAGTTGACATGCCAGCCTTTTCAGTCGCCGGACCTATAATGTGCTCGACCTTGGGTTTTTCAACTCTATTCAGTCACTTCAGCAGCAGATGGAGTGATGCTCAATGGCGGAACTCATCCACGCAGTTGAAGATTCGTTCAAGCCATTGTCTGAAGAAACATTGGACAGGACGTTCCTTACCTGGTAGCGTGTGATGCGTTTGGTCATTCGCATCGAAGGTGACAACACGTACAAGATATCCGAAGCAAGGCAACGCAAGTAGATGTTGACGCAATGGAGTTGCTGAATGCGCGGCTTGAGGAAGAGGATCGCATGGATGAGCTTGCCGACCTGGTCAATCAGTGTAAAACTTTATATATACAG
>NW_008580250.1:29460-29996 GCF_000520115.1 Aphanomyces invadans | reverse complement strand
CCTCACGACCATGAACGAGTCGTCGGTCAGTGAGTGAGGAACCTCCTCATGGAACTTGCAAGCCGCATTGCATGGTAATGCTCGAGGACGGCCGGGCGCGTTGGGGAAGGCTGCCGGGTGTAGCCGGGCACACGCAGAGGAAGGAGTAGGTAAAATGAAGAATGAATTGGCAGGGTTATGCTATTTAGCTCTGCTACATGAATATGGAAAGTTAAGGCGACTCGTGGGGAGAGTTGCTAGCAACCCAGGCGACTTGTTGTGACGTCGCCTGCAACCTTTGGATGGAGATCTTCAATGTCAATGAAGATCTTTGACATGTATACGGATAACAGTACAGTAGAACTGTTACACCCTCCCCCACTCAAAACGAAACCAACGGGAGTCGTATCTTGGAGAGGTTGTGATGGACGCGCGTGACTTGATGGGTTCGGCCATCAACATTGTCGGAATGGCAGAGGGGGCAAACAAGCGCAAGGCGGACGAGATTGCCCCCGATGGTGAAGAAGGCGAAGTGCTTCTCGTCGACTTGACTGGCG
>NW_008580250.1:18339-20362 GCF_000520115.1 Aphanomyces invadans | reverse complement strand
GGTTGGTCTACAGAGTACGCGCGCAACATTTCCTCAAGCGCGGGGTTGGCACGCTCGGTCTGACCATCCGACTCGGGGTGGTCGGTAGTGGACATGGCAAGGTCGGTGCCACAGAACTCGAACAGAGCCGACCAAAAGTGGGAGGTGAAACGGGGATCGCGGTCTGATACGATAGACCGCGGACGTCCAAAGCGACAGAAGTAATGATCGAAGAAAAGGCGAGCGGCATCAACGCCACTGATGGACTCTTTGACAGGGACGGCCACGATGTACTTGGACGCCCTGTCGACGCAAACCATGATGCCTGTGTGACCACGAGCGTCACGCGGGAGACCAAACATAAAGTCCATGCTGACCGATGATTAGAGCTGATTGGGAATCGGTAAAGGCTGTAGTGGCGCCTCAGAGGAAGACGCGACCTTGGTACGTTGGCAAGCGTCACAACGAGCGACGTAGCGGGCGACAGTTTTGTATTGGCGAGGCCACCAATACAAACGGGACAGCGCGGCGTAAATCTTGTCGCGTCCGAAATGGCAGCCACTGGCTGAATCTGATACGCGCGCAGAAGGGAGGCACGAGTCGCAGAATCCCCAGGGACAACGATGCGCGGAGGCGTGTCCTGTGTGGGCTGGAAGTAAAGTAAGCCATCGCAAACAGAGTAACGATGGAGTAAGTAAGGATGGTAATCGCCGAGACTTGAGCGGCTCGGGAGTGGTGAGGGCACTAAACGCAACCGAGCAACTCGCGTCGATGGAGTAGGCGGCTCGGATGCGGTCATGGAGATCGGAGTGGAGGAATCCGATCGAGGCAAGGCCCACAGACGAGGAGTAATCTGGACGCCGAGAGAGCGCGTCAGCCAAAACATTGTCCTTGCCCGGTTTGTATTGAACCGAGAAATTGTATTCGGCGAAGAAGGAAAGCCAGCGAGCCATGCGGGCTGACATGTGGGGCGTGTTGACGGCAGTTCGCAACGACGCGTGGTCGGTGTAGACGACAAAGGGGTCCGCGCCGATGAGGTAGACGCGGTACTTGGTGAGGGCGTATTTGATCGAAAGGAGCTCGAGATCATGAACGGGATACGAGCGCTCGGCGGCATGCAGCTGGCGACATTGAAAGGATATTGGGCGCCAGCGACCATCAGCGTCAGGTTGCATCAAGCAATATCCGATGGCAAATTGAGAAGCGTCACACACGACACGACGCTAAACGGCTTGGAAAAGTCAGGGAGCGCCAAAATACTGGATTTGAGGGCGTCGAAGGCGGATTGACAGTCGTCCGACCAAACCCATAGGGCATCCTTGACGAGAAACCGAAAGAGGGGTTGCGCGATGTCAGCAAAACCACGAGAATACTTGTGGAGGTAAGTAGCCAAGCCAAGCCACCGGCAAAGGTCGGTAACCGAGGAGGGAACCGGCCAGTCGATGATTGTCTTGACTTTGTCGGGGTCAGCCCGACAACCACGTATGCCGACGAGGTCGCCAAGGACAGGGATTTCGTCGACCCCAAACAGACATTTGGAGAAGTTGGCGTATAAGCCATTCTCACGAAGTACGGTGAGAACTGCGCGAAGATGCCGACGGTGACCTTCGACGTCGGTCTCGGTTTCCGAGCCGCGACTGTGGATGTAGATGTCGTCGAAATAGGACGGGGCAAAGTCGCGAAAAGGGCGGAACTTGGCCGTCACCATGCGATTGAACGTCGCAGGGGCATTTGATAGGCATTTGGGCATCACGAGCCATTCCCAAAGCATTCCGCTTGGTGTCGAGACGGCGGTCTTCGGCACGTCACAATGGCTCATTAGAATTTGATAAAATCCATCGCGCAGGTCGATGGTCGAGAATATGGTGGATCGACCCATGCCGTCGATAATCACATCCTTGCGAGGGATCGGTGTTTGAGCCGGGATGGTAGCGGCGTTGAGCTTATTGAAGGCTTGAACGATCCGCCATTTGCCATTGGGTTTCTTCACATAGAACGTCGGGCTGCTGTGTGGGGACGTGCTTTCGCGGACATGACCGGCGGC
>NW_008580250.1:17780-18239 GCF_000520115.1 Aphanomyces invadans | reverse complement strand
AGCGCGGGCGCAAAGTGCGGAACTGCCCGGTGCTGCGTCGACGACGTGGAAGTTGGAAGTGCCCGCGACGATGGTGCCGCGGGAACACTTTTGGACGTTAGAGGATCTCGACTTCGCTCGAGTTCGGATGGAGGAGGTGCAATTCGTGGACGCTTCGGACGAAGCGTTCGGGATGGGCAGACTTGGCGAAGCAACGTTCGAATACGTATGCGACGTCACGAGCGACGTCAATGTCGTCGACGAAGCCAACGAAGCCGGCATGCCAGCGCGGGTGTTTGAAGCCAACGCGTGATTGGCCGAATTTGGACGAACTCATGACGATTTCGAGCGCCATGTAGTGTGGATGTTGAATGCCGTGGCCACTGTGAGATGGTGGCCGCTGATGGGCGAGGGTTTACGCGCTACAAAGACCGCATGCGCGAAGGCGATCCAGGTTGGGTGCTCGACGTGGGGCACGTC
>NW_008580250.1:8788-9255 GCF_000520115.1 Aphanomyces invadans | reverse complement strand
AGGACGCCACAGGAGCGGAGGGCGCGTCGACCGGCGTCGTAGGAGGTGCAGGTCTAGGCGCATGGTAACGTTTAAGCTTGCCGACATAAAAGGTCGGTTGCACGCTCCAATCGGGGGGAAGTTCGAGTTTGTAGGAAGTCGAACTCACGACAGCGAGAACGGCAAACGGGCCGTGCCAAGTGGAATGCAGTTTGACATTCGCGCTGGCTCCAGGGTGCACGAAAGGCGTGATCGGGGAGGGTCGATTTGTGGAGGAGGACAAGATCGCCGACAGAAATGGTCGCCAAATTGGAACGACCACGGCGGTCGGAGTGCGTCGCTTGCCGCTGCTGAGCGAGCGCGAGGTTGTCCTTGATCTGTTGCAACACAGAATGACGATGGGCAAGGAAGTCCGTCAAGTCCTGGACGGAACGCACTGGAAGGTCGCGGGTTGCGGCGATGGCTTCGATCGCCGGAGAAATAGCAGG
>NW_008580250.1:0-739 GCF_000520115.1 Aphanomyces invadans | reverse complement strand
CATCAAGCAACATCCGATGGCAAATTGAGAAGCGTCACACACGACGCTAAACGGCTTGGAAAAGTCAGGGAGCGCCAAAATACTGGATTTGAGGGCGTCGAAGGCGGATTGACAGTCGCCCGACCAAACCCATAGGGCATCCTTGACGAGCAACCGAAAGAGGGGTTGCGCGATGTCAGCAAAACCACGAGAATACTTATGGAAGTAAGTAGCCAAGCCAAGCCACCGGCGAAGGTCGGTAACCGAGGAGGGAACCGGCAAGTCGATGATTGTCTTGACTTTGTCGGGGTCAGCCCGACAACCACGAATGCCGACGAGGTCGCCAAGGACAAGGATTTCGTCGACCCCAAACAGACTTTTGGAGAGGTTGGCGTATAAGCCATTCTCACGAAGTACGGTGAGAACTGCGCGAAGATGCCGACGGTGAACTTCGACGTCGGTCTCGGTTTCCGAGCCGCGACTGTGGATGTAGATGTCGTCAAAATAGGACGGAGCAAAGTCGCGAAGAGGGCGGAACTTGGCCGTCACCATGCGATTGAACGTCGCAGGGGCGTTGGATAGGCCTTGGGGCATCACGAGCCATTCCGAAAGCATTCCACTTGGTGTCGAGACGGCGGTCTTCGGCACGTTACAATGGCGCATTGGAATTTGATAAAATCCATCGCGCAGGTCGATGGTCGAGAATATGGTGGATCGACCCATGCCGTCGATAATCACATCCTTGCGAGGGATCGGTGTT
>NW_008580249.1:33434-34864 GCF_000520115.1 Aphanomyces invadans | reverse complement strand
TGTGTGTGATCTGTCATCATACTTGATATTACCATGGCCGGAGGAGTCTTCTCGCAAAACAGTGCTGAAGGCAAGCTTCGCGGCGCGTGTGCTGTTGCACTCCTGCTCATGGCTGCCGAATTCATCGGTGGCTACGTTGCTGGAAGTCTGTCCATCATGTCCGACGCAGCGCACATGCTCACGGATGTGTTGAGCTTCATCATTTCGTTGGTGGCTCTGCGGCTCTCCAAGTTGCCTCGCACGGTAATTCTATCGATCGCGTCTCAAAGACACTCACACTTGTTTAGGCTACGATGCCGTATGGGTTTCAACGAGCCGAGGTGCTTGGGGCGCTGGTGAGCATTCTGTTCCTTTGGGTCGTCACGGGTATCCTGGTCAAAGAGTCCATTGTTCGCATCCACAACATAGCAGCAAACAATGCCGAAGCAGCCGAAGACATTGTCGACGGCAAAACAATGTTTATCATTGCAGCAATTGCACTTGTGGTGAACGTCATTTTGATGAAGATTCTGGGTCAGCATGGGCACTCCCATGGCTCACACGGACACGCCCACGGCAATCACGGACACACCCACAGCAACCACGGTCACTCTCACCATGGCTCATCGCACAGCCATGACTCTGGCCATGGGAACGCAATGGACGAAACAGTTGACCCATCTGCGCCGTACACACAGCACGACGAGCATACTGCTGAAGAAGTGGCCGCGAACAAGAATCTGAACGTGAAAGCCGCGTACATTCATGTCCTTGGGGATTTGCTTCAGAACATTGGCGTGTTGGTGGCAGGGGCCGTGATCTGGGCCAAGCCGTCGTGGAATGTGATCGATCCGATTTTGACATTGGTATTTGCCATGATTGTTGCGTACACGACTGTCGGAATCTGCCAGACCACGTTGCGCGTGCTCATGGAAGGCACTCCCGTGGAGATGGACACTGCCGAGGTCGAAGCCATGCTGAGAAATCTTCCGTATGTCCACGAAGTACACAACTTGCGCATTTGGTCGATTGGGTCAGATTCCTGTGCCTTGAGCGTACATATCGTCCCCACCAACTCGAAAGTCGACGCTACCACGGACGCACAACACCACGTGCACGAAGCCAACATTGACGGTGCTCCTGCTATCTGTTATGGCTTTGTGCTGCGTCAAGTTGAGCGAGCTGTGCAAACACGTTATGGATTCAAGTATACAACGATTCAAGTCGAAGACAACGATTATGTATGCGACGACACAACGGATAGTGTTGTGCCCAATGCACAAAGTGCCGTTTAGTCATTGTACATGGAGATTACGACCACATCTGTGGCAATTCAAATATTTCGTGAGAAAGGACGACGACTACATTGTACTCGCGATACGTTTAGATACGATTGTACATACACCAGTTGAAATTTGCTCCCTTGTGTTATACTTGAAGTATTCTGTACG
>NW_008580249.1:19138-30895 GCF_000520115.1 Aphanomyces invadans | reverse complement strand
TTGTCTCAGCTTCATGAGGCGCATTTTGGAGTTTGAATCCGATGCCTCTACGCTGAGCAACATGAAGTCTACCTCGAGGTCTCAAAAAGTGCACAAACAATTGGTCCCTTACGTTAAACCTGACCATTTTGGCGTATTTTCCTTGGTTATCAACCAAAGTGTTCCAGATCAAGCATAGATTATAAAGACAATTACTCCATACCAGCAAAATAACGTTTCGACCCATATAAGCCTGGTTCCACATGGTGGTATATATTCAATAGCTCGATCTATACTTTGCCATCGACACTCTGAGCTGGATTTTGTGTTCGCCTCATTCATTTCGAGATGAGACATCATAAGAAATGAAACTTCTTTTTCGCGGTTGACAATTATTGTTATTTTAATGTACCTGTTCTGTGCCTCACATGTGTGCGAGCGCCATTGGTTTAGTGGTAAAATATCTCGTTGCCATCGAGATGCCCCGGGTTCGATTCCCGGATGGCGCAATTTTTGCCAAGTCGAATGTGTGCTGTTGCTTCCACAGCTCATATTGTCTGGCACTGAAAAATGTCTGTGCACCTGATGACGAAGCTTGAGTACATACCGTAGCCTCTAGTACAATGCGCTCAGGCTTTGCCCACCGTCATGTGACTCGGAGGCCAGGAACGATGGTAATCGAGGTTCTAATGCGACGGATAATCTTATCCGGATGGAACTGCATTTTCGAGATTTCAGCGTGGCGACTCTCAGACGCGCGGCGGCATGTGGGTCGATCAGTGCGTGGTCCTATTAAGCCTCATTTCGTGTGTCTTTTTCAATGCTAATGCCACACCAGTTGACGCCGCGAAACGAAGAACTATTGATGTGTGGGTGTACGACGATGCGAGAAATCCGTGGGACGGCAAAATCGTGGCTATTGCTGCCGACGCACAAGAGACGTTAGACACAATCCAAGAGTTCCTCACAACATCTACTCATCGTGTTCACGATGGTGATCTCGACCTCGTTGCTCTTGCTTCTATCGAAACTGCTTTGTACGAGCATTTTTACACGCTTGTCGATTTGGCAAAAGATATGGAGTACACAATGTCGTCCGAGTCGATGAAGTCGACCGCCGCTCGCATCTTCGAGCTAAATGGAAGCATGCAAGACCTGCTGAACCTTGTGTCCAAGCAACGCAAAGTCGCCAGTGGTAGACACTCAAGTGCCTCCGCCGCCACGGACCCGTACGCGCTATCGGACCCGTTTCTCGACATGTACGACGAGCTTGTGGACATGGGGTACTCCCCCGCTGCATTTGAGCGATGGTTGGAATTGGCTGCTTCCGAGGCATCCCCCGGTACCGCGTACGAGGCTATTGCTACGTACATGTTGTTCCAACCCCAAGACACAGCTGTGTATCCATTGAACCTTTCTGCGGCCCTCGACTTGCTGGAGCGTGCCGGAACTGCGTCTGCTAAGGTGCTACAAACCATCGTTCGCATGGCAGTGTTTCAGAACCAAATCGCGTCCGCGGCATCTACGGCAGATGCACTTCTGCGCACCCATGCCGCGACCAATTTTCTGGCCAGAATGGTGCTGGCCGCGCGGCTGTATTCGCATGCAGCAGCACCACTGACTGATGATGATCCGTGTGAAGAAGCCGTGGCGTACTACTACACAAGTGCTGAAGACAGCGTTCAGGACATGATCGACTCAGGCGGGGAGAAGGGTACGACGAGCAATTCGTTTCGACTGATCGAGGTTCACAAGGCCGATAGAGAACTATGAGCCCATGCTGCGGCTCTCAGAAGCGTGGATGGGCATGCATCGTTCGTCCGACGACCTGCTGGAGGTACCGCTAAACGGCATGGACGCGTTGGACTACGTTCGGTCGCTGGCGTTGGGGTGGGTGATCGAATGGATCCAGGGCATGTGCGTCACCATGAGCATGTAGAGGAAACCCTGAAGCAGTTCATCGACTGGGCGAAATGCATTTTTTTGGCGATGCGCAGGCAGGTCTGGCCCCGAATCCGATTGAAGCTCTGCGACATTTTGAAGAAGCGGCGGCGAACGGCATTGCCCACTCCATGGCGAATCTTGGCCTCATGTATGCTAACGGCATGGGAGTTGACCCGAACCCGGAGCGCGCGGTGCAGTACTTTCAGCAAGCTGCGGACCAGGGCAACGCGTTCGCGGTCAACGGTCTCGGCTACATGTACGTTCGCTCGTAAGCACACGAAACTATGTGATCGCCATGGTGCTGTCGTTGTAGGCACTGGACAGGCCAAGGCGTGGCAAAAAACTCAACGAAAGCCGTGGGGTACTTTCAAAAGGCTGTCGATTTGGGGTTTCCTGAAGCCCATCAGTACTTAGGGGCTGCCTACTTGGACGTACGAGCAATCGAATCGAAACCCACTTACGTTGAGTGTAGGGCGACGGGGTCGACCAGAACAACACGCGGGCTTTCCACCACTTTTCAATCGCCGCCAACGAGAGCGACTCGCGGCAAGCTCACCTAAACTTGGGCATCATGTACTACAAAGGCCTCGGAACGCCTCGGTCTTGTCCGTTGGCCGTCCAAGCATTCCGCACCGTGGCGTGGCGCGCAGCGCTTTTTGACGATGTCCTCCTGTCGCCTGAACTAGGCCACAAAGCTTTTTTGCGCGGCGACATGGCGCGGTCCTTGCTTCACTATTCCATTTGGGCGCTCTTCGGGGTACCGCAAGCCGCATGCAACGCCGGGTTTCTCCTCGACCAGATGCACACTCAGCCGTTCGACACAACACCGCCCCTGCAGCTGGCCAAAGCGCTGTACGAAGCTGCAGGATCCGACCCCGAAGCGCTTCGAAAGCTCGGCCATTGCCATCGTGACGGATGGGACCACGCTTGTTCAGCAAATGCCACAATTGCACTCGAGTACGCTTGGAAGGAATTTTCATGTGGTTTCTGGAGTGGTCCATGTGTTGAATGATATTGCGTGATGTGGGACGGATGGAAAAACGCGGTAGCATCTGAGTCACGTATTTTGCAGGTATTACGCCAAAGCAGGATCCCTCCACGACAGCGAAGCATTGTACAGCGCCGGCATGCTCTACACGACCCACGGCAAATGGGACCAAGCCCACGATGCGTGGCAGGCCTGCTTGAGCCACGACTACCCAACCAACATGCCGTGCATTCTCCCCGCTCTGGCCCTCGACGTGTGGGCAGGACTAATTTGGGTCGCGACGTCCGTCGTCCACGCTTGGACATTGCTGCACGACATTGTCGTATTTTCATAAGTTTATTAAGGTAGCTCTCCACTAGTAGACTGATTTGGTTGTCTTGGATGCTCCATCTCGGCATTACCTTGGACGACGGCCGATCCACGAAGCCTCCTTCCAACTCGGCTTTACCCACGTCAACTCCTCCTCAACATTGCTTGTGCGGTCGGAAAAGTCCTCTCCGTCAATCACGTCACCAAAGCTCAATACTTCCATTCAACTGGTACAAAAATGTTGAATGGGACCATGCATGGATGGGCTTCGTCTTGAGGAAGTGATGAGCGTTGCCATAACGTGGGCGAGGGAGTCACAATGCGGCGACACTCAAGTGGTGGGTCAGACCCCACTTCACGATTCGCCAGCTACAGGCGAGATTCATTCACGATCGAGTCATCGAGACTTGACGGACCTTGGAGTGTCATTGGCGGCGTCGACGATGCAAATGCATGCATTGGGAGTTCGCTCGTCGTCGCGGCTCCGGTCTACGCCCATCTCACGTATCCATCGATACGAATGGAATAGGAACCCGCCGTGAGTCACGACCACCACGCGCTGGCCGCTATGTTGTTGTTGCAATGACTTCAGTGTGGTCCTTACGCGTGTGGCCATCTCCATCGATGACTCCCCACCGTGCCCGTTAAACTCTACGCGCGTGTATGTGAGTGAAAAAGCCCGGGCGTTGCAGCCTTGCCCAAATCCGTTCGCAGGAGCTCGTACTCGCGACGTTGTGATGGAGACATTTCACCCGCCGTGAGCCCTTGCAACCGACCGAGATTGTGCTCCCTGAAACCAGCGTCTTTCCGCATTGGGATGCGCAGCGCAGAGGCAATGGCTTCGGCTGTCGAGTGAGCACGTGACAAATCACTAAACACGAACAATCAACGATGACAACGACATTCGTCTTCAACCGACATCGTCGTACCTCGTCACAATCGCGTCGAACGGCGTGGTGCTGTGGATGCCCGCGAGGTACGAAGCAGTTGCAGCGGCCTGTCCAACACCCGTGGCGTTGAGTGGGGTGTCCTGGTGACCCTGAAGGCGGTGGTCAATGTTCCAGTCGGTCTGTCCATGTCGAACAAACCAGATCTCCACCCCCATCTCAAATGCAACTCAAGGCGCTGCTGTTGCGGTATGTGGACTACAAATACCTTGACAGAGGGGACGACGAATAACCCACGAAGTACTCGATGCACATGATAGGATTACAAATAATGCCTGAGGCTACAAGTACAACTTGGCAAGGATTTCGCGTCAATCCTGTAAGATGCCTCCACCACCTTGCTCTTCCACTGACTTTACATGAGCATGCGACTTTCGACTGCCCTCATCGCCCTCGCTGCCCTTGTCGGCGCCGTCACCAGTCGCATACTTCTCGTGGGGACGACGAACAACGCCGTCTCCATCTTTCGCACCGACTCCGCGGGTGGCTTGACCAAGCTCGGCCAGGAAAACTAACGCTACGACGGGCAACCATCCCACGTACTATGCCTTGTCCAACGACAACAAGTGCCTGTACGTGACCAATGAAGTCGCCATGGCATACTGATATTGTTCTGTGTGCTTTCGAAAACGATTCCAACACAAACACCAAGGACAATCTGTCACCCGACATTCGTTTCCTAATCAACACAAAGGGCCCCGTACATTTAGTCCAGACCAACAACAAATTCGTGGTAGTCGACGACAGGTCCGTTCTCGTCGTCAAGCTCAACCGCAACTGCACGGTTGGCGAAATTGTGGACACTAAGCAGTTCACCGGTGGCGCTGGTGTGATCCCGGACCGCCAGGATGTTCCTCATGCGCATTACGTCGCCCTGACCAAGTGCACCATGTTATTGTTCGTGACGGATCTCGGCAACGATAACATCATGCAGTACAAGCTCATAAATGGGAAGTTCACCGCAAATGGATTCACGTCGACTGGCCTGGGGTGGCTCCCCGCCATTTGGCCGTGCACCCCCCAACGGCCTTGACATCTTCTTGACGAACGAAAATACCAACACGTTGGCTACCATCAAGTCCAGCCCAACGGAGAGCTCGTCGCGAAAGAGTCGGTAAAGACGTCCACGTTGATGGGCGACCACTACTCGTCCGCTGTTCACGTGACAAAGGACGGCAAGTTTGTGAGAGTGTCCAACCGCAGTCGCGGCATAAACGAAATCAACGTTGTGGTGTGCGTCGCCAAAAACGTCAAGCTCGTGTCCCTCGCACCATGACGATGACGACATTGTGTAAACCAACGTACGAGTGACCGCCGCCTCCTCCCGAACGGCACGGTCATGCCTACCCCGACCAAAGTGACTATCCCGCCCCGATCGTCCTCTTGACATTGTAATCTTATTTACCTTAGCTCCCATCGAATTCTTGCCGCGTGAGGACGCTTTGTGCTATGGGCGTCCCATCTTCGCCTGCTGACGACATCACTGCGTACCGGAGAACAAACATTATGCAACATATAATCTACGTTGTGTCGTACGTAATTTATCTGGGGAATGCAACAATTGACCAATTATTCGTCGTGTTGGATGGATACAGTTGAACGCAAAATTCGTTCCACAGCATGGTGAAAAGTTTGAAGATTGTCTTCCAAGTGGATAGGCCACTTGTAAATCGGGGTAGTTATGTCTCTCTTCTGTGTTTGGGAGCACTTGTTGCTGACCTCGAACAGTGCATTTCTTGGCATGGAGCAATTTCGCTAATTTTTCAAACGACAACCACACTTGACAGGTTGACATATTTAATATTTTCCGATAAAGTAATGTTGGTTGTTTCAAACAATTTGCATAAACACATGCAGGCCCAGGTGTGTTTAATACCATTGACTGAAAAAATGTATGGTGTTCGGGCGCCGGGTAGCTTGGAGCCCGCCCGACCCGAAGTCACTCCCCCAATATTCGCCAGAATCCCAGCCAGAGAAGGTCTCATCATGGTGGAAGCGACCCGCGCCGAGACGAAGTCCCTGGACGAACAGATCAGCCGCCTGCGGCGTGCGGAGAACCTCACTGAGAATGAGGTCATGGAATTGTGTAAGAAGGCCAAGGAAATCTTGAGCGCCGAGTCCAATGTGCAGCCCGTGCGTTGCCCCGTGACCGTGTGTGGCGACATCCATGGCCAGTTCTACGACTTGCTCGAATTATTTTGCATTGGCGGACAATGCCCCGACACGAACTACCTCTTCATGGGAGATTACGTCGATCGAGGGTATTACTCATTGGAAAGCGTGTCGCTGCTTGTTGCCCTCAAGGTCCGTGTCGACCGTCGCTGCCGACTCGACTATTCAAAACTCTCACCCCAACGCCATGTAGGTGCGCCACCGTGAACGCATTACGATTTTGCGCGGCAACCATGAAAGCCGTCAAATCACGCAAGTGTATGGGTTCTACGACGAGTGCCTGCGCAAGTACGGCAACGCAAACGTGTGGAAGTACTTTACGGACCTCTTTGACTTTTTGCCAATGACGGCGTTGATCGAGAACCGCGTGTTCTGCATGCACGGTGGATTGTCGCCCAGCATTGACACGTTGGACCATGCGCGCGCATTGGATCGCGTACGTTTTGTTCTTCACACCCGTCGTTGTGTTGACTTGGAAGGACGTACAGGTGCAAGAAGTGCCGCACGAAGGACCGATGTGCGACTTGGTATGGAGTGACCCCGATGACCGGTGTGGATGGGGCATTTCCCCCCGTGGTGCCGGCTACACATTTGGCCAAGATATCACGGAACAGTTCAAGCGAAGCAACGGGCTCACGTTCATCGCTCGCGCCCATCAGCTCGTCATGGAGGGATACCAATGGACGCACAATCGTGGCGTCGTGACGATCTTTAGTGCACCCAACTACTGCTACCGCTGTGGGAACCAGGCCGCTCTGATGGAAATCGACGAAGTGATGGCCGACCGTGGTGGCGACAAGGTGTATGACACGTGCAAGTTTATCCAGTTCGACCCGGCGCCGCGGGACCACACGTTCAACGAGAAGAAGCGCACGCCAGATTACTTCCTTTAGGTCGCCTCCTCCTCCTCAACAACCGATACACTTGGATGCTCTCCTCTTTCTTGCATGTTAAACAACCCATCGCAGCGCCCGATCTCGCGTTGTTCTTGCTTCGATGTAGCGTCTGGCAGCCTAAAGCCTCCATGAGGCGACTCGTGCCAATGCGCGTCATCTTCCGCAAGAGAGACGACGACGACGAGTTCTCGCGAGCTGCCGTCGCCTGCATCATCGCATGATATACTAGCGCGCTTTGGCCACCACGATTTCTTTCACAAAAAGTCTTGAAGTAGAACCAACGACACGACGATTTTCATGATTGATTCAATGGTGGTTGGGAATGCACTGCCGGCCATGAGGTGTCTCGGTGGATGGCCTGGCGAGACTGTGTGGCCTCGGACAAGCTAGATCATGGTCAGGAATGCCTCCAGCTGTCGCTTGAGCTCGAGCGAGTCGGCGTGCTCAGGGTACACCTGAAGCGCCTTGGACACTTTGGCATATGCGTCTTGGAAGTCGCCGATTTTGTACGCGAGCAACGCGCGGTTGTACGTGGGCTCAAACATAAAGGTCGCGAGGCCGTCAGCAAATTGAAAGTGGGCGCGCGCCTGGTCCACGTTGCCCTTTCGTAGTTCGAGCACCTAAAACGACCCAGTCAATCCTAGTAGACACGAGAGATGGTGGACGACGCGTGCCCCAAGGTTGTTGTAGCTCTCGGCATGGTTGCTGTCGACCGAGACGGCGATCTTGAATGCCTGGTACGCGAGCCCCAAGTCGCCAATGCCCACAGCCACTTGCCCGATGTTGTACCAAACGTCCGCCATGTTGTCGTCCGACGCGAGCGCCAGCGCACGCTCAAAGCACGACAGCGTCAAGTCATACTAGCACGACAAATAGATAGCGATGGCAACGTGAACGCAATGCCAACGCACGGGGCACGTACCTGGGACGCGTAAAAGCAACAAAGGCCAACGTTGCACCACAGTTCCGTTGTATTGACGTCCATTTGAAGGAGGCGGCGGTAATAGCGGAGCGCGACTTCAGGCTACGGTTCAACCGCCGTCAGTCGATGGAATTGCGCATCTTCTCGCGGCAACGCGGAGACCACCACGATCGAAACCAACACGACGATCAAGTGTTTCGAGGGTTAGCACGTACGTGGTCGGTGTAGAAATGGTTGGACGCTAGGCACGCAATCGCTTCAATGTTGGCCGGGTCCAAAGCGAGGACCTGCGCTGAATGAAGCCAACAAGACTACGGGCAGTCGACGAACCTGCTTGTACGCTTCTACAGCGTGGTCCGTATCATTGAGCATGTCATACACGCGGGCGATCCCGATGAGAATGTGCACGTCTTCGGGGAACTTTTCTCTGCCGCAACGTAAGGCACCCACGTCAAGGTCGGCAACGTACTTGGCCTTGGCGTAATGTTCCAGAGCTGTGTTGGGCTGGTCGAGTTTCAGGTACACCTTGGCAAGCTCCAAGTACGTCACGACCATCGGCTGGTTGCGCAAGCTCGAGTCAAACTGCTTCTCGGCCTCCCGAAGTAGCCCTGCACGCAGCCTCGTCAACGATCAAACGAAGCCCCTCCTTGTACTGCCCCGTGTTGAAGGGATGTTTCGTACCCAACTGATAGTAGCATTTGCCAAGACGCGCCTTCCACCACCAGTCCTTGTAATCCGCCTAAGCACAAGTATGGTTCAGTGTGGATGGTATACGGTGTTAGCACGGACGGCCACGGTAGCTTCGGCGGCCAACTCGAGCGCTTTCTTCGGATTGTGGTCGTGGTACAAGAGGTAATCGATCAAGGCCTTGGCAATGGGCGGACGGGTTGCGTATCGCTTAAAGTCGAGACGATCGGGGTTGATAAAGACCCCACCATCGTCCCTGTTCTGCATGGACGCTGTGCCAAGGCGAACTTGACGTCCCAACGATGTCGGCGGCCGCGACGTGCCTATGAAATCCATTTGTTCGATGTTTGGCATCACGTGTAGAACGATGCGAGCGCACCTGGCCGGCTACCCTGCATAGCTTGATCGATGGACATGCCGCTGCCAGGGCGCGAGCTCGTTCCAGGCCGAGCAAAACCGCTCAAGGGCCGGCCATTCGAAGACATGGGACGAAAGCTTTGGTCTCCAGCTGAATTGCCCGACCTTGTCATGGGGCGGCTGAGCGACGTGCCGGGCCTGCGCGAAGCGTTAGCGCAAGGACAAGGTGGCAGTCGCACCGAGGCATATGAGCCATGACATTGTCGTCCAAGAGAAGATCTGCTGCGCCATCCTCTTCCATTTCTGAATCGTCCATGTACGTTTGCTGGGTAAGCGACCGGCACTTGACAAACCACACAGCCTTTGCACACCATGAGGAATGAATTCATCCATCACCCGACATGTAGACTACTTACTTGATCGTAGGGGTTTTGATCGAGAATGTCCGTGCATATGTCAATGCTCTCTTGGAATCGCCGCTGCCGGGTTCGAAGCAACGCCAAGAAGAAGGGGTCCACTCGGTGGATCGCACTTGTTGCCGCCGCCATAAGATACGTGAATCCTGAAGTTCTGAAACGTCACGGAAACGACAGCAAGTGTAGCCGAACCAATTTAGTGATTTCCACGCTGCAGATCTGCCATGACATTATATATATATACGATTGCGGTCAGTACCAGCCACGACGGCAACGACCTGCATGGACTGGGTGGCTGTCCCATCGCTGCAAGGACTGCCGCCTGCTTCCGTTTGTCTAGGCACATTGACCAGCCGACACTTGAGCCGACAAGATGCATTTGTTTGGGCAAAACTATTTTACCTCGTGTCAAAAAATGTTTATTCAGACATGCGCGGGCGGACAATTTTGCACTTAAGGAGAATGGATGCTCGAACAATATTGCGTCTATATTTTTGTTTTGGAGAAATTCATGGCATTATATTGAAGTGATATGTTAAAATTGGGGCAGAAAACGTGGCCGAAATTGGTCCATTTTGTGTCGGGAGATTTGTGTTCCGTTTATGCTGATTTTTGTCAATTCGATTGGAATGGACATGGCGAATGGACGATCGTGACACGAATGGTGTGGCTCAAAGAGTTGGTGCATCGACGTACTTGTCCTGAGATCCCGTCGAATAAAAAAAAGAGTGCTTTCATACGGACCTTTCGAGTTGTGAGCGATTCGTTCAGAAAATGCGACGGCAATTGCAGCCAAACACATTTCCGCCATGAGCTTTGTGGTGGTTCGTTTGCGTTGGACTACTTGTAAATGCAAAATACATGTATTATATAGACTAGCCTAGAGCGCAACGAGCGCAGCCTTGTACCACGTGTTGGCTGTCGAGCAAATGTAAATGTACGACGTGTCGTACATGATCGTGCCTTGGGCGCATGTTCCCGCCGAGGCTGTTCCCGTGCTTCCCGCCATGACGAACGTACCACCCGTGACAATCAAACTCGGGGAAGACACCGTCAGCGAAGTAGCGCCAGAATGCGTGATCAAAGCGGCGGCCGCAGTCATCGTGAGATCCCCCGCCATTGCAACACCTCCAGTTGACGCAGTGACCAAGAACGTAGACGTCGTTCCATCGGACGTGACTTTGAAGTTGTATGCACTGACGTGCAACAATCCCCCCGCCACGACGGTTGACGAACCCGTCAGTGTCACGGTTGTCGATGCTGTCAGCGCCAAGGTGGATGTACTGGTCAAATCCATTGCAGCGCTGCTTGCAGTTAAAGTCGACGCACTCACCAGAAGTAACGAGTTACTGCTGGCGTCCACCACCTTGACAGAGCCCTGAGTTGTTCCTGAGCCAGCCTGGAGTGTCACCGATCCACCAGTGCCAGAAGAAGCAGCACCACCCGCGAGGGTGAGGCTGCCGCCAGTGGAGGTGCCAGCACCGCCAGTCAAGGTCAAACCACCACCAGTTGACGTTGCCGCTGTGGTTGCGCCTGCAGTGATAGCGATGTCACCACCTGCACCAGTGTTGGCCGAACCCACGCTAAGCGTAATCGCACCGCCCTTACCACCTGCCGCTGACGACGATTGAATCGTAATCGCTCCCGAGTTCCCAGCCGTGGACGTCCCGGAACTAAACGTCAGCGACCCACTCGATGCTGACGTGGGTGTCGATATCGTCACTGAGCCGCTGGATGCGCTCGTGCCAGTTCCACTCGCCAATACCAAGTTGCCACCAGCACCAGCAGTTCCTGCACCACCCGTCAATTGAACGTCGCCACCAACGATGCCAGCACCACCAAGAATGGATGACTTGCCGCCAGTCATAGTCGATGCTGTAGTGAGACCAGCAGTAATGGTAATGTCCCCACCAGCTCCAGTGTTCGCATTTCCGACACTCAGAGTGATAGCTCCGCCTTTTCCACCAGTTGCTGCCGACGACTTGATGGTGATAGCACCCGAGTTGCCAGCAGAGGATATGCCAGAGCTAAACGTAAGAGCGCCGCTTGTAGTAGATGCAGCTGATGCCACAGTGATCGCACCACTCGCAGCACTTGTGCCTGCACCACTGGTAAATATCAAATCACCACCGACACCAGC
>NW_008580249.1:11972-12738 GCF_000520115.1 Aphanomyces invadans | reverse complement strand
CGATCATGTCCCCGCTCGACGTTGCGCTGCCCACGCCGGAAGTTAGTGTCACGCTTCCACCAAATCCAGATGTAGATGTCCCTGCGGCCATTTCTAAGGCGCCGCCAGTACCCGATGTTGAGCTGCCACTCACAATAGAAACGGATCCACCAGTCGAAGTAGCTGATGATGTCGAACCACTCAACGTCAAGGAGCCACCAACACCAGCGCTAGCTGTACCAGGAATCAAACTTATAGACCCTCCGGTCGCCACGCCAGTGCCACCGCTCAGGTACACACTTCCGCCAACACCAGTGGTTGCTTCCGTGCTCGCGCCGGCCTTGATGGACACGACGCCGCCAGTGCCCGTGTTGCCAGATCCGACGGTCATCAGAATGGAGCCACCGTTGCCACCGGCGGCCGTCACCGAGCCCAGGATCAAGTTCCCGGAGCTGCCGGTGGACGACGTGCCACTGCTGAAACTCAGCAGCCCAGACACACCCGCCAGCCCAGCATTCGGCGTGCTGACCATGATGTCCCCACTCGACGTGGCCGTTCCAGACCCCGACTTGAGCGTGAGGACGCCACCAGATCCGCCCGTCGCCGATAAACCAGCCGCCACGGTCACTGCGCCACCCGTTCCAGAGGCACCATCTCCGGCCGAAATAGCAACCGCTCCACCAACGCCGCCTGCACTCGACACTCCACTCGCAACCGTCACCGTGCCACTCGCGCCTGACGGAGACACACCGCTCGACAACACTACGACTCCACTCGCACCAGCACT
>NW_008580249.1:2094-3432 GCF_000520115.1 Aphanomyces invadans | reverse complement strand
AGTGATAGCTCCGCCTTTTCCACCAGTTGCTGCCGACGACTTGATGGTGATAGCACCCGAGTTGCCAGCAGAGGATATGCCAGAGCTAAACGTAAGAGCGCCGCTTGTAGTAGATGCAGCTGATGCCACAGTGATCGCACCACTCGCAGCACTTGTGCCTGCACCACTTACGAGCGAAATGAATCCGCCGATTGTCCCTGTTGACTCGCCAGCAGTGAGGACGACGTTTCCGCCAACGCCGACGCCATTGCCACCATTAAGAGCAATCGAACCTCCAACTGCGCTTGAGGCAGTTGAGGTACCTGCAGTAACAGTGACTTCTCCACCAGCGCCAACTCCGCTGGAGCCAACTGAGAGCGAAATTGCCCCACCTGCACCGCCAGAGGCAACACCAGTGAAAATTTCAATGGCTCCTGTACTTCCGGCTGTGGTAGTACCAGTACTCAGGGCAATCTTTCCACTCACTCCACTAATGCCACCAGCAGCGGTTTGAATGGAAACATCACCACTTGATGTGGCCGTTCCACTTCCAGATTGAAGAGTCAAACTGCCCCCATAGTTGTCTGGAGAAAGTCCACCGGCGATTGTGACAGCGCCACCAACCCCAGTAGCACCATCGCCTGCCGAAATGGAAACTTCGCCGCCTGTGCCCCCTGCACTTGATACTCCACTTGCAATCGTGACCGCACCACTTGAGCCGGCAGCGGATGAGCCACTCATGATAGAAATGCTGCCACTAACACCCAGCGTTCCTGAATCGGACGACTTCAAGGACAGGGCACCAGAATCGCCAGTTGCACTTGAACCTGTCACGAGGCCGATCGCACCACCGCTTGCAACACCTGTACCACCACTGAGGTACACACTCCCACCAACACCAGTAGTTGTTTGAGTGCTGGCTCCTGCAGTGATCGAAACAATGCCTCCAGTCCCAACGTTGCCTGATCCGACTGTCATCAAGATCGAGCCACCGTTTCCACCAGTCGCGGTACCACTTCCAAATACCACGTTCCCAGAGGCACCATTGGTTGAAGAGCCACTGCTGAAGCTGAGTAAGCCAGAAACACCAGTGGTTCCAGCGCCAGGGCTACTGAGAAGAACATTGCCACTCGAAGTTGCGGTTCCAGAACCCGAAATCAACGTGAGGTCACCGCCAACGTTGTTCGCAGACTTCCCAGCCGACAGCAAAACACTACCCCCGATTCCACTTGCGCCGTCTCCAGCTGATATGGTGACAGCCCCGCCTGCACCGCCCGCGGTCGAAGCACCACTTGCAATGGTGACAGCACCAGTCGCTCCGTAGGCCGAAGTGCCGCTCGAAACAACCACAGTGCCGCT
>NW_008580249.1:1123-1994 GCF_000520115.1 Aphanomyces invadans | reverse complement strand
ACAGTGATCGCACCACTCGCAGCACTTGTGCCTGCACCACTGGTAAATATCAAATCACCACCGACACCAGCGGTTCCCATGCCTCCTGACAGCGTGAGGCTGCCGCCAGTGTTGGTGCCAGCACCGCCAGTCAAGGTCAAACCACCACCAGTCGACGTTGCCGCTGTGGTTGCACCTGCAGTGATAGCGATGTCACCACCTGCACCAGTGTTGGCCGAACCGACGCTAAGCGTAATCGCACCACCCTTACCACCTGCCGCTGACGACGTTTGAATCGTAATCGCTCCCGAGTTCCCAGCCGTGGACGTCCCGGAACTAAACGTCAGCGACCCACTCGATGCTGACGTGGGTGTCGATATCGTCACTGAGCCGCTGGATGCGCTCGTGCCAGTTCCACTCGCCAACACCAAGTTGCCACCAGCACCAGCAGTTCCTGCACCACCCGTCAATTGAACGTCACCACCAACGATGCCAGCACCACCAAGAATGGATGACTTGCCGCCAGTCATAGTCGATGCTGTAGTGAGACCAGCAGTAATGGTAATGTCCCCACCAGCTCCAGTGTTCGCATTTCCGACACTCAAAGTGATAGCTCCGCCTTTTCCACCAGTTGCTGCCGACGACTTGATGGTGATAGCACCCGAGTTGCCAGCAGAGGATATGCCAGAGCTAAACGTAAGAGCGCCGCTTGTAGTAGATGCAGCTGATGCCACAGTGATCGCACCACTCGCAGCACTTGTGCCTGCACCACTTACGAGCGAAATGAATCCGCCGATTGTCCCTGTTGACTCGCCAGCAGTGAGGACGACGTTTCCGCCAACGCCGACGCCATTGCCACCATTAAGAGCAATCGAACCTCCAACTGCGCTTG
>NW_008580249.1:0-1023 GCF_000520115.1 Aphanomyces invadans | reverse complement strand
GACCCCGACGAGCCCGCAGCAGCTGTGCCAACGACCACGCCACCAGACGTTCCTGTCGACGCAAAGCCACTCAGCAGACTCACGTCACCACCCGTCGCTACGCCAGTGCCACCGCTCAGGTACACACTTCCGCCAACACCAGTGGTTGCTTCCGTGCTCGCGCCGGCCTTGATGGACACGACGCCGCCAGTGCCCGTGTTGCCAGATCCGACGGTCATCAGAATGGAGCCACCGTTGCCACCGGCGGCCGTCCCCGAGCCCAGGATCAAGTTCCCGGAGCTGCCGGTGGACGACGTGCCACTGCTGAAACTCAGCAGCCCAGACACACCCGCCAGCCCAGCATTCGGCGTGCTGACCATGATGTCCCCACTCGACGTGGCCGTTCCAGACCCCGACTTGAGCGTGAGGACGCCACCAGATCCGCCCGTCGCCGATAAACCAGCCGCCACGGTCACTGCGCCACCCGTTCCAGAGGCACCATCTCCGGCCGAAATAGCAACCGCTCCACCAACGCCGCCTGCACTCGACACTCCACTCGCAACCGTCACCGTGCCACTCGCGCCTGACGGAGACACACCGCTCGACAACACTACGACTCCACTCGCACCAGCACTTCCACCAATCGATGTGGCCAGGGTGAGGGACCCAGATGCCGCCGTGGGACTGCCGCCAGAAAGGACTGACACTGCACCGCCAGTCGCAACGCCGCTGCCAGCAGAGATGGCGACGCTGCCGCCGACCCCCGTGGTGGCTTCGGTACTCGTGCCGGCCTTGATGGAAACAATGCCGCCAGTGCCCGTGTTGCCCGAACCCACCGTCATCAGGATGGAGCCGCCTTTGCCGCCAGCTCCCGTACCAGACCCAAGGATCAAGTTGCCGGAGCTTCCAGTCGTCGCAGAACCAGTGCTAAAGCTCAGCAGTCCCGACACGCCCGCTGTACCGGCGTCCGCACTGCTCAGCACAACGTTGCCGCTCGAGGTGGCCGCTCCAGTGCCAGAGGTCAAGGTCAACAGACCACCAGCT
>NW_008580248.1:0-13442 GCF_000520115.1 Aphanomyces invadans | reverse complement strand
TCGTCGTCGTCGGTTTGGGTTTGCTGCACGTTCAGGAGCTGCAGGCGGTCGACAAGCTCGTTCGACACCATCCAGAGCGCATCGAGCTCGGTCGACTGAATGCGGTACCGCCCCGCATTCTTGGATACGAGGATCGTGACGTCGACGCCGTTGTAGTATTGAAAGCTCAGCACGTTCGCGGACGACCCTGTGACTTGCTTCGCCCAGTCCGGCGTCGCTCCTGCCACCCATATCGAGTCAAGACCTCCGGCAGGAACGGGCCGCACCTGGCTGCGTCAGCATGTCGTCAAAGAGCTCTGTCAGTTGCGCGGGCTCTTGGTTCGTGTCCAGCGTAAACTAGACCATATATCCCGACATCACGGGATATCTCGGCCGGGGCGCGCCATGTACCTTAAACGTGCTTGCTTTTACGGGCGGGATGAGTCGGCTCATCATGCACATGGGGAGCTTAACTGTGCACAACGACGTTCGGGGCTGGCCGCTCTCGAGTGTATACGCTGCCGAGATGGTGACCTCGAGCGACGACGGCATGACGGTCGCGCTTGGTCGGAGCACGACAGGGATAATGAGTGGCGTGCCAGCTTTGCCGTCGATGGAATCGAGCAAAATCGACGATGGTCCGCATACGATCACGTTGGGCGGCGGCGTGACGGCGACCGTGACGTTGCTCAATACGTTGCTCCCTGTGTACGTCACGTACACGCGCATGGTGAGTGCCACGGGTTTGTGGTCCGGCCCCGTCACAACGTCATCGTCGGACGACACGCCACTGTCGCCGGGGGATTCGTCGCGACCGGTGTAGGCGCGGAGATCGGCTTCCGCGTGTTTCGACGGTGGGTCGAGCAACGCAGGCACTTGAGCGCGCAAGAGGACGCGTTCCTTGGGCTCCGTGCGCCGCTCGCCCTGGGACCGCCGAATAATGTTGAGCAAGGTGCGGTGCTCCTCGTCCATCTCCTCGTAGTTGACCTCTTTTGCATCGGATGCAATCACGGATGTCGTGGGTGGATCTGTGCCAAGGTAGTTTACGTTGAGCCGTCCGTCTTCGTCCAGACTCACAATCATGCCGTCGATGCCCCTGCGAAGCGCCACGATGTTATGTCTGTCGCGGCGGCATGCGCATTTGGCGTACCCAAAGCTCGCCACGGACAGCGCCGTGGACACCGTCGGGGCGACCGCCGACCAAATCAACTGTGCGTCGCGGTAGACCATCCACTGTTTGGCGTGCGTGGCGATGATCACATTATCCGTGCTATCCGAGTTGTCACCTAAGTACATGCCATTCACTTTCAGAACCCACACTTTATGCAGAAAGCATACATTTGGGGCGGTTGTACAGACAAAGCGACGACGGGTGAAAGCCCAAGCGTTTGTGAAAGCAAATGTCCCCGCCCGGCGTCACACAGAAGAGAGAAAACTCTCCCAGCACGACCACGTCAAAGCTGCGCGCTCGTACCGCCCAGTGGAATTTGCCCGTGCGAATATCGAGCACCGACTCGCCTGGGACAGCCAAGCGGTCAACCCGTGGTCGAGTCAATGGCAAGTTGACCACGTACCGATGTTTGTACGCCATTCAGAGTGCAGCGCCTTGGCGGCAGTGACCCCCTTGGCATCCTTTATCCCATCGTCGTGCCCAGGTTTCTTTTTGAGCACCATCGACGTCGCCATGACTTGGTACCTACGACGTAATTGAGTCGACACGAAGGGGATGGCATTTTGATGGACGAACGGCGACCCACCGATAGCATTCGACACTCATATCTGATGTGGCGGTGATGAGCGAGTCGGTGGGGGCTGCGTAACACAGAGCACCGGGAACAAGGCAAGTGGGTAGTTGTTGCATGAAGCTAAATCGGTCCTAGTCCACCAGTTCTAGTGGGTGCCACGTTGACATGTCATGGGATGGAAGCACCTGCTCGAAAAATTGGAGACGACCGTCCAGAGACTGCACACAAATGTGATCTTTCTCGGGGGATTTACCAAACCCACCCATTGTCATGTTGAAAGCTGTGAAGTGCTCGCCGTCAAGACCGAGAGGGTGCTCGTACTTCTTCGTCAGTTTGAAGTAACTAGCTGCCATTCCAGAGCCACCAACGCCGTCCAAGCAATACACAGCAAGGTGTTTCGGGTGTAGCACGGCCATGCCCACGTTGGTTGAATGGCTAGCCATTGCAAGCATCAGCGGGGCTGCCTCCGAGCACATATAGGAAAGATACGTACGGCACGAATCTCCCAATTTCAACTTGCAGGACAGGGTACTCGAGCTGCTCTTCCATGAGAAGGTGATCAATCTTAAACTCGCCTTGAGTGGGGTAGTACACTCGAAGGATACCGTTGAGACTCCCAACGACAATCTTGTCATGCGGCGTCGGATCATTGTCGACGTTCCCCACGGCCAACGCGCCATATGTGTACTCCTCGGTATTCCCACTCGCCACCGTCCACCATTCCCGCGCCTGGAACAACGACATCCGCTCACAAGATCTTGGAATTTCTGGTGTGATGAAAACTGCGACGCTTCGGTTGAACACCCCGATCGAATTACCTACATCCATCGACGTGATTGGATATTTTCTGACGAGAAAATCACAATGATTGGACAAAAATTTCCCTCGCCAACCAACCTCTAAACAAATATCCGACACACTCAATGAGCTACTTGTTCCGCGTTTCCCTGAGCAAAATTGAGTGATGAACGTGGCCAGGTCGCCCCAAGGGTGGCCAGACGTTGTAGATCCTTGACGTGAGGTCAAATGCAATGGCACGCAGTGCGTTCACAGGTCGAGTCAAAAATGTTTTGTATTCGTTGCGATTTTTTGTGCAACCTGATTGGTGGAGCATTGACGAATCAGAGCAGTTCCCCCACATTTTGTGCGGCATCATCGCCGAGGAGGTTCATGAAGAGTCGGGTGGTGCTCGTGGCCGACGCGGACAAGGAGTGGCGTGACGCGAAGCTCTGTCGCTTTGTTCGAGACGCCGAGGAGAACCCTATTTTGACCTTTACCAAGTGGAATGGCAAGACAGGGCGGTCTAGATGGCTTGCTATTCGTGGCCACCAACTGTGCGAAGTCCAGCGGATCGACGACATCCGCAGCTTGTTTGCACCGCGAAACGTTGTCGTACAGGGTACGTGCATGCCATAACCACCTATTCATGGAAGCGAGAAGACGACGGTTGATTGTGACAGACGGCAGTCTACTGGTCGTGACGCCCATGGATCCACTCTTCCTCTTGTTGGAGCAACTTGCACATTGGACACGCAATACTCAGTTCTGCGCCTTGCACGGTAAAATCAGTCCCTCTTTGCCTTGTAGCAGCTCTGTGTTGACGATTTCGAATAACATGGCCACGTAGACATCATGGAGTCATGCGGGATTCCGTTGCATGGTATTTCCCGATGGAATGCCTCTGCAATCTCAAATCTCTGCGACATCGATGGAAGCGACGACAGATTGGATATCCTCTGCGTTCGGCGAAATGATACCAAGATCACAGCGTGGCTGCGGAAAAAGGTTGATCGCATTCAGGCCCTTGGGGTGGCGCCGACAAGGTCAAGTTCAAACGATTGCACCACGGTCGAACGATTCCAACGTCCACCAGACGAGGACACTACAGCACCAACACAGCCGAATACAGAGGCAATGACGCGGTCCTTTTCATGCTGGCGAGCTGACTTGGCAAAAAATCTCTTTAGATCGATGCCGACGACAAGCACCGAGCGCTGCAGACCGCGATTTCCATCCTGTCAGAGTACTTGGACGAGTGCTGGACTCAGTTGGTTGTGGCGTCGTATGGGTAAAACAACTCACGTCGGTCACTGTGCTTGCTTGAATGCTTTCCGTGCATCTGTGACGTCGTGTAATGGCACTGCTAACTTGGAGTGCAGGTTATCCCCCACCGAGTGGCTGAAAAAAATCAAGACCAAGGGTGTCGTTGCGGGACCTAGCGACATCGCCGCCAAGTACGATGCTCGACAACAATCCGCGACGACGCCCGCAAAAAGACCTGCTCCTGCGTCAACCAAATCAACGTTGACCAAAAAGAAAACGCCCCCAGTCACCGGCATGAAGTCCATCGCATCATTTTTCGGAAAGTAATGACGTCAAGAAAGCTCCGCCGGATCGCCTGAAAACTCTTGCGAACTGTGCATTGCTCGTTAAGCTCAAGCAATTCAACATGGTGGTTCCGTAGGAGTTTCGTGCCAAATGCCTGCATGGTTCACATGCATGATCGTTGGGGTAGATCGAGTCTTGACGGCGGGGACGTAAGACGAAAAATTACGAACCTGCTAGGAAAGTCCTGTTCGCGACGTCTTCACAGCCTGTGATTGTATCAGATTGGCCATGTGGTTGGCTTTGTGTTAACGAGCACGCTACGTCACCCAAGGAGGTTTGCACTTGTCCTTTGGCCATCGCGCATTCGTTTATGCCTTTACGCAATCGTCGACATGCTGTGGAATGCAGCGTCGGACGCCAGGGAAGTTCATTTAGACGGGGAGATTGCTTCTTCGAAGCGACACGCATGCGAATCCGTGGCGAGGCGCACTCGACCTTCCCATGGTTTCGCACTCGAATCACATGCAGCCAGCTTGTACGCTCTCGACAGCTTCGTCGTGTCTTCGCTGGCATGCTTCCACGCAATGCTGCATTCATTGCGTCGGTCGGGAGGATCTCGCAACTCGAGGCGCGAACGTTCAAGATCATTCTCTGGCATACACGACGGTGGTATGTAGGACCTACTGGTACGTACTTGCAATTTTCTAATACTTGTCGAGAAAACCGAATACGACGAGATTTTGGCCATATTGACAGAGCCAAAACGAAACTTGGGATTTGTATACTCAATCCCATCTGAGGACTTCACGTGAATGTAGGTAAGGAAGGATGCTGAATTCCTTGTTGTCGTGTGGGTTCTTGTTTGCCAGTCTTGCAATCGCCGTCAGCGCCTCACATCATCATCGTCGCCCGGATGCAGAAAGCTGCTGCCTTGAGCATCCTTTGCCATGCCCTCCTTGATAAGAAGATGGAATTCTGTCGCGTACACACTGTGTTTGCGGCCAAACAACTCCTCCACGCCCAGGCGCTCGTCGACGAGTGCCAAGAGCGCCTCGTCGTGCTCGACGAACTTCTCTCAGACTTGTATGACAACGAACACGATGTCTCGGGAGAAATCGGTGCCATGCTTGACGAACAAGCTCAAGAAGAAGCGACCTACCAAACTCTCACAGCGGCCGTTAGCGCGCACAAAGCACTCCTCCAACGACTTGTCCACAAGAAAGTTAGGTTGGAGGCTTGCAGGAAAGGTATCCTCCAGCGCCAACGCCGACTTGTCGAACGTGCCTTTCGCATGCAGGTAGCCCAGACTCCCGCCGAGTTATTGGCGCAGTCTATTTAATGAGGATGGCACGACGATGCCCATGTGACGGCAACGGCGGCGACAGAAGACGTCGGCAAACAGAGCAGTATTAGACCGGATACACGTTTTTTGCTTGTGTTATCCGGAATTTGTGAATAGAGAAAAATCAAGAAAAATCTCAATATACTCTATAGATTGAAGTATTTTCACCGCATGATTGACAGCTCCAGCCTGACGTGGCTATTGCAAGTCGCTGCGACGTTGCCACGGCCAGAGAAGCGGGCGTTGAAAGGTATACTCCAGTGACGACGATGTGTCGGGACGGCCACTGCATGATATCGTATTGGCAGAGATGCTCCTTCGCCAAGATGCTCGATTGAACTCGATGCAATGTGTCGACGATGTCCATCGCGTCGTAACAATCGCCGCAGGTAGACTCGTCTCCGTCTTTTCTGCATGATGTGCGCAATAGAACACTGAGTGACGTGACGTTACAGTGAGCCATGCGTTCAAAGCATGGTATTCCCTGTTCGATGCGCTGGCCATGTCGACGGACGCGGCCTGCCATCTCGAACAGAACAACCAGACCGCCGACCACGACGTACCGTTGTCAGCTTCGTTGACGTACGGCGAAGTGGACTTTTTTGGGATCGCATCCCTCCTAGCCATACTTCGACCACGCCCTGGTCAGGTACATTCACCGGCTCTTGCAGCGATACGTACTTCCCTATAAGTCAGACATTTTGCGATTTGGGGCATGGCACCGGCCGTGCAATCTTTGCAGCGGTACAGCGACGTCTATGTAAAGCACATTGCTGACAATCCCAAACCGGCCAGGCGACGTTGTATCCCGAGCTCCGCCTTATGGGGATCGAGTTGGTGCCATCGCTGTACCACGCCTCACGTCGAGCCTTGGACAGCTATGAAATGCCGCATCCGCAACACATCCAACTCGTCCATGGCGACTTGACAACGTTTGACTGGTGGTATGCACAGCCCAGCCTTGCTGCGATCCACTGAGGTGGTCGACGTGCCGCAGGAGTTGCAGCGACATTGTGTTTGTCAATGCGACGGCATTTTCGGCAGAGCTGTGGAACACTGTTCAACTGCTGGCGCTTCGTTTGCAGCCTGGTGCGCTCTTCGTCAGTCTCACGCATGTATGCCCCATCTCGTCTTGCCGCTTCGTTCAGAACGAAAGCTGTGATGTTTTCAGTCGCATAAATCCCCGAGACTGGATGTAGAAAGTGCCTGGCGAAGGGTTTGAGCCTGTGCTGATGGACTACCCCGTTGCTACCAGCTGGGGCTGTGAATTGGCCTATGCCTACCAACGCCACTGAGAGGCCGGTTCCACGAGTTCCGTCACGAGCGTCCACCGTCATGGAAAGGTTGGCCTGGTCCGAACGAAAAGGCTACTGGTAACATGGTCCACATCCGTTGTCCGATGTAACGTTATGGTCTTGGTGAATAGTATTCGACTTAAGATTCGATGGGTGGTGACATTGTCGGATTCGCTAAGTTGGGGGACGTCGGCGCTGCACTACTCGCCTGCGATCTTCGACTGATCTTCACACCACGACAAACGCATAGCAGTGTCGT
Source organism: Aphanomyces invadans (assembly GCF_000520115.1). Classification (NCBI taxonomy): domain Eukaryota; phylum Oomycota; class Saprolegniomycetes; order Saprolegniales; family Verrucalvaceae; genus Aphanomyces; species Aphanomyces invadans. The sequence continues at coordinate 6,494 of NW_008580248.1, read as the reverse complement.
CGCCAGGTTGGTGCGACGGGCCAAACTTGAGCGCCTGCATGCACAACACGTCAGGTTGTGAAAACGACTCGTTGGCACTGTGTACCTTTTCACCAGCATATCGGTCCGCAAACTGAACGTACGCGTCGTTGTCCACGAGGCGCACCTTGGAGATGGCGCCGTAGGTAGCGAAGTGCTGTGTCAGCGCAGCCACGTCTCGCAATGCTTCGGGCACGTTTGTCACTTGGACCACCTTGGTTCGATTGTCAATCGATCCACCGCCTCGTCGAAAGGCTTTGGCCTTCGCTTCCAGCTGACTGAGCTCTGCTTGGAGAGTCGCCAGCGGCGCGTGCGCCGGAGGCGGCGGAGGCTTGACCAAGGCGTCCAATTGTGCTTTGAGGTCATCAATCTTGCTGTCCATTTTGGCTTGCTCTGTGTCGGACAGCATTCCCTTGGACTTCATCTTGTCTCGGAGCAGTTCGTGCTGCGTGAGTTGATTCTGGAGCAACGTTTGCCTTTGTTTGAGCAAAGCCTTTTCTTGTTCGACGAGCTGCCGCTTCTCCTCGAGAATTTTCTTGCCCGTCTCAAGTGCCGCAGCGCGGAGGGCTTCGGGCGTTTGGTCTGCCTGTATGTCGATCTGACCCAAGTCTTTCGGGGACCGTTTGGCGAACTTGACCGCGATGAATCGGTTGTTGCACACGGGCATCGGCGAATGGAATGCCTTGCGCGCGGCCTCAGCCGTCGCAAACTGGACGAAAGCGGCCTTGAATTCGGGGCGCATTTGAACATTCACGACCTCACCGAACCGGCTAAAGTGACCGCTGAGTTTGACCATGTTGATGAATTTGGCGTCTACGTTCTCGACGCGGAGCGTTGTGCTAGCCGCTGTTGGATCCCCGCCGTCTTTATCAGTAGTGGTTTTGTCGGTCGATTGATTCCGGCCCCGATTGTTCCCGCCGCCGTGATGGTGGTGGTGGTGTTGTGGAGGAAAAAAGTGAGGATGCGGGGGGTGCATCGAAGGACTGTCGGGGTCGTACGCATTCGGATCGAACGGCATGTCGGGGTTCAGCATGGGCGGGTACATCGGTCGCGGGTACATTGGCCCCCAACCTCCACTGTGCGGAGGTGGCATTCCCCATGATTGATCATATCGCATTGGACCTCCTCGGTTTCCGCGACCAACTCCGTTGCGTCCTTGCTCGCGACCCCTGTTTTCAAACAGTCAGGTTCAACGAACCGCACAAACTCGAGGTTTGTACCGTGGGTCGCGGTTGTATGGTTGCCTTCGGTCTTGATACCGGTGCGAGTCCCGCAGAGGAGGTGATCGTGACCGAGATCGCGAACGCCGGGGCCGTTTGTTTCTACCCCCGTCGATATCTGCATCAATTTCGTCGCGGCCTCGACGAAGGCTCTGGTCGTCGTTTGGCTGAGGACCACTGCTTCCCGAGGATGTCTGTGGAAGAGGGGTGGAAGCAGTCGTCGCAGCATCGTGTCGCGGCGAATTCTGCAAATACGACTTGCTTCGCAACGTTGCAAACAAGCGATCGACGAACCCATTCGTCTCGTCTCCGAGGAACTCGCGGAGTTTGTTGCGGCATAACTCTTCCAACCCGTCCTTTTCTGGATTCGCTTGCACGAGCGCCAGGACATACTTCGAAAGAACCGATGGTTCCGCATCGCATCTAAGACAGATCGATGAGAAGCCAGGAAACATCGAGAGGGAGCTCATACAGAGGTTCGAGGGTGCGCACGAGCCATTCCCGTAGAGATTCCCGTGAGTCCGCGTCCAGCGCCATCTATCTTTGAATTATGGCCGCTGGTCACCACGGGCATAACCCCTCTATACCTTCATGTCCATTGGCCGGATTTGGACCAATGATCATCGGAGCCCCAATTCTGGGATAATTGCTGGTCAAAGCTATTTTGAAATATTGCTCTGTTTTGAAATTTTCGTTTCGCTTGGAAGCGAAAACTGTGATCATTTTTCCGCGGGCTAACTTCAAGTTGAGATGTCCAATTTCCTCGATAAATGCATCTACCTCTAATTTCTTATATCTAAATTTTCTGAATCTATAAAATCTGTGGGGGCCTTTTACCCCAATCACATGGAATAGAGCGAGATGGATGTACATTGATTGCGATTCCGATAGGTTATACGGAGAAATTGCCAAATGCTGGAAAAGCCTATCGTGAGTCCATGTATAAAAGATTCTGGTTGCCCGGCACACGATAAGCTGTATGACAAGAGAGCCATCTTCGCAGCTGAGTCATCTCTAAATTTGATGAGTACATTTGTCGCTTGATGCGTCGGTTGACTGTCGGAAAGTGCTGATGGCATATCCATTAAAATGGATTAATTCTAAAAATGGATGTAATCCTAAAAATGGATGGATATTGACCCGCATTTTGCACTCTTGCAGTGAGGTTCACAATCTAAGCACGAAATCTAGCACAGTGAATGCGTTTCTACAGGGACCGATGTGCACAATTCTCCATTTGGGAAGAACCAACGCACGCGATGAACACAATGTGAATCAACAACACACGGTGGCACCCATTGACGTGCCTTTATGGCTTGGGTCCGCTGCACCATGCGTTCTGACATGGGAGGGGGCATCCTTCCAAGACAGTTGGTGCCGGGATGACACCCAAACCGACTAGAACTGCTCCAACTTTGTCATCGTGGCGACGTGTAGTCTCAAGATCTTTCTTTTCAGTGTTCCAAGGATGGTCGCGCTTGGTTTCCATCCTCATGCACACGCTTCACCAAACAACGGCGGTTCGCCGAAAGCTCTCCATGTGGAGTTGAATCGATGGTTTTGTCCCAATCGGCACCACGAATGCAACCAATTTTGACCAATGAGATCAAACACGTCGCCATACCAGGGGACGTCGCCACACCAGGGGATGGTTGGCCGCTCTCTCGTGAAAAGAGTCGGGTCGATCATAGCACGTTTGGAGTGCACTCTGCTGCCACGACTGAAAGCTTCACCAGCCCTGCTGCACGACGCGTTCGACCACACACGAGCCATGTCGTCGGTGTCTGTTGCATCTTTTGAATAAAAATACACAATTTGTGCCATAAAAAATGTATGTGATTTTATCACAACGTTGCCGCGCCCAGTGATTGGCTACGTTGTTCCTCCCGTCCACAGAACGTGCCATTGCTCACAAGTTACACATGTTGGGGAGGAGGCCGTGGCGGAGATGGCGTGAGCGTTCTTTGCCCAGACAAGTGGCCATTCGAGCTCAACAGCGTTCCAAACGAAGTGATGGAGAATGCCAACGCCACCCCCGGCGTACACCCGCGCGACAACAGCATCGTTGTGTTATACCGAGAAACGGACTGGATCGGCCGCCCGACGGATCTCAAGGACACCGAGGAGTATGAGCACTCTCTCCAGCGTAGCCGTCGCAATCGCATCATCATCATTGCTGCTACCGCCTTGCTCGTTGTCGGAGCCGCGATCGGTGTCATCGCTGGCACCACCGGTACAGACCAAGCGTCCGTGCAGTCCGCTGACATTGTAGCCACGGTGTCCCCCACGCCTTCGACGACCCTCCCGTTGTCACCGTCCATGAACTCCGACCTTGCTGATTTGCCAGCGGCGTCAAACTCCACGTTGAACGCCACGTCGAACGCCGAAGTGATTGTCGGTGGCACCGGTCTCGAGACAGTCCAACCCACCCCCGAACCTACGACGACCACTCCTGAGCCCACAACCACGCTGGAACCGACGACGACGACGCCTGCTCCCACGACGACGGCACCGGCACCCACGACGACAACGCCTGCTCCAACTACCACCCCTCCTCCACCTACCCCAGCTCCATTGAGTTCCGGTCAGATTCGATACGTGAACAAGTGCAACAAACCGTACACGTTGTGGAAGAGCCACCGCGCCTTGGCCGTGCTCAAACCTGGCGATTCGTATGACACCCAAGGCACGGCCGACGTCAGCGCAGCATACTACTTGTCGGACGACGAATCTGGAAACGCGTCGCTGTTTGAGAACCACTTTGCCAATGACAACTTTTGGTACGACTTGAGCATCATCCCGGTGGGGTGCGGTGTGTCGTGGGACTCGTGCTTCGGCAAGCCCAAGAGTTTCAACGTTCCCGTCAGCGTCCGTGTGTCCAACCCCGGCGGCAACTGCAAACATCTCACTTGCGACTCGCCGTCCTGCACGGACGCGTACTTTGTACCGAGCGACAAACAGACGTGGGTGTGCCCCGGCAGCGTCTCGATGACAGTCACGTTTTGTTAAACCTGTGCTAATATCAAAGCCCTTTCTTCTTGTGTGCAGGCGGCGGTGGTGTTTGTGCTCGTGGAGCTGCTGCTGCGCACACATGCCACACCTCGCTCAACCATGGCTGGCTCTGTAGCATCCAACAAGTTCCAGCGGACACGAGGACGTTCGTGATGTAGTTTGGTCACCAGACCATGTGGATCCAGCGTGCAGCAAACAGTAGTCGACAGGAACGGGGATTTGTTCACGTGCGAGGGTGCAGGATATCGAGGGGGGAGAGCGGCATCATCGCGAGGGGCCGTGCGCCACATCGTGCTGCAGTCCTCCTCGTGCCACACACTCTCTTGGAGTTTGTCTTTCCCTGCGACGTCCTACATGTATGCACCTCGCCCATGTTGGCGGTGGATCGGGGGCATCGGCCCTCGCTGCCCGTGCTGTCCAGGTCGTGCAGAGGGGGTGGGGAATGTCTTGGCTGAGAGACTCTGCACAAGCCCGGGGTGAATCGTAACCACGCCCTTCGAGCACAACAAACCGACGATTTCCCACTGAGCGAATGTCGCCCCCGTCGATCATGGGGACGTGCTGGCTTTGCTCGAACGCAGGAAGATTAGCCAACGCTATATGTCCAGTTGAATACTTTTGATATGGGCAGCCCCACGCACATGATGGCGGCGCAACAGGTAACACGATTTCATCTCGACAACGAACACAGAGATTTCTTACGTAAGAAGCACCCTGGCGTATGAGCGGGCAGATGGCGTGTCCAGGGTGAGAGATGGAATCGTGTGCAGCACCGCCATGGTGTCGGGTAGATGTCATCGTGATGTGAGCCACACGACGGACGTAGCCAGAATCGAAAATCCACCCACACACGTCCCCAAGGGCGTTCTTCGCCATGGTCGACCGAGCCAGCCCGTCCGATTATCCCCACATCGTTCTCACGCCAACCCACGCAACCACACGGGTCGATCCCAACGACTCGCACGAGAAAACATGCCAACGACATCGCCGACACACCACGGCGGCCCTCCTCGCGACGGTGTGTGCGTTGGTGGTTGGCGCTACCGTTGCCATCGCTGTCAAGACCTTGCCCACGACCTACGCCCCCGACCTCAACTCGAGTGACAAGAAGGACCTTGCAAATAGTCCTGCCATCTCAAACCACGCAACAACGATTCCAAGCGACAACACTATGTGGGAGCCCTTGGCACGCGAACCACCGACGTCGACGGATGCCCCTAGCGCGACCATCGCACCGACCGCCAAGCCCACCCAAACGACCTGGACACCTGCTACCGCTGCTGCCACCACCGTTCCAAGTGCTATCCCCACATGGGAGCCTCTGTCACGCGAAATAATTCCGACATCGACAGTTGCTCCAAGTGTCAATGTTGCCACGACGACCAAGCCCACCCAAACGACCTCGACACCTCCAACCACAGCAACTGCTACCACGACTTCAGCGGCGCCGATCACGACGACGACGCTGGTGCCAGCTACTGCTGCACCACCAACAACTACTACAGCCCCAAGATCGAAACCAGTCGTGGCAACCCCCGCCCCTCCTCCGCTCGCTCCACCGGTAACCAAAGGGATGGCGACCGGCATGTTTGTTTTCCAAAACAACTGCGAAACACCCGTCGGCTTGTACCGAAGCCACGCGGTGATCGCATCGCTGGCCCCTGGGGAGTCTCTCCAACTGGACGGGACAAAGCAAGTCGGTCAAATGTTTCACTTTGGGTGGGACTCTGCAGGGGACGCCACGTTGTTTGAGACCACGTTTGGCGCGGACGGACGATTCTACTACGACATTAGCATCATTCCCGTTCGATGCGGAGCGTCGTGGGACTTTTGCACCGGCCCGACGTCGTTCAACTTGCCCATGACGGTGACAGTGCGCCGTGAAGGGGACACCAACGTCGAGGCGTTTCCGACGTGTAAGTCCCTGCAGTGTGCAAGTGCGACGTGCCCCGTTGCGTACAAAGTCCCCAACGACGTCCGAACGATGGTGTGTCCGAAGCAAGTGGCCATGACGATCACAGCGTGCTAACAGATCACACACGGGTTGGATGTATGCTTTCATGGTTTTTTCATGGGGCTGTGGTCGACATGCGATTCGCGCGACAACCGGGGGAGGATGTACAGTCCGTCAAGAAATTATAGACGCACCCCAAAATTTTCCACTTCTGAACTATCTGTGAGGATTGCAGTTGAAACCCCTTCGTAGTTCAGGTCATTATGCTCTCAAACGCCATAGTGCAAAAC
>NW_008580247.1:3397-15887 GCF_000520115.1 Aphanomyces invadans | reverse complement strand
GAATTTGGATGGGTGAGATTGGATTTCGAGTCAGATTTACGATTCTAAAATACAACATTCAAACTCTGCCCTCCCGATTTCATTTTATGTTACATAGGAAATAGATTTTTAAGGGAAACCAATTTCAGAAGAATCAAAAGCAAGAATATTTCCTCGAACCAATACAAAAATGCATATGCTTTTAATCCAAACCGGCATTCTCGTCCTCATCTCCTGTGTTGCCAATGTCATTCCCAGGATCCATTGTGTCCTCAACGGCGCATGTGGCAAACAACTCGACCAACACATCATCATCGAGCACCCCGCAAGACTCCTCGGCAAGGGTTGATGGGCCATCGACAAGTTGACACTTCTTCAACCCGTTCACAATCGTTGTCGCTGGCAAGTCCTTCCAAGTGGCCGCAATTCAACCCACAATGGTCGCGCGCGACGGCGGCTGCAGTTTGAACGGTACACCTCGCTGCTTCGCGTTTCGCAACTGACGATGAATCAGGTCCATCCAATTCTGGCGCAGTCGAGCCTTCAGCGGTCTGTTCCATGCAACGTCGGCCGGTTGACAAATCCAGGTGAATCCAGGTGGAATACGCTCCAACGTGACATTGATCTCTTTCGCGTAGGCAACCACCTCGTCGGTGAAATGGGCCGAGAAGTCATCCCAAACGAGCAGCACGGGGTTTGTGTCACGATTTGGCCGACCGGCAAAATGGAACTTGAGGAACTCCAGTGAGATCGTGAAGTTCCACCATGCGCTTGGATTCCCGAAAATCTGACAGTCGTTGTGGCTCTCCATAGGGGCATCCGACTTCCACACTGTCTTGCCAAACCCGTGTCGCAACGTCAGGTTCTCCTGGACGACCGCCTGAACCTTCGACGCGGAGGCCTTGAGGACAAGAAACAACGGGTGCTTCGCTCCAGTCGAGTCCGTCAGCAGCATTGCCGTTACCCTCTCCTTGATCTTCCCCCCGCACTTGATCCAAATCGTTTGGTCGCCGGTGGGGTTCAGCGTTTTCGTCGGCAGGTATTCGTAATTCACCCCTGTTTGGTCGGCATTGTAGATGCGGTCGATGTTGTGGTCCGCCAAGATGCAGCGAATCCGGCTGGCGAACGCGTTGAGTGTTTCCACACCGTCCTCAGGAGTGTCCTGTCCGATGCAAGTACGTGCACGCATCGACAAGCCATGTCGTCGCTTGAAACCATGAACCCAGTGCCAACCAGCAAGGAACTCGTGGTCTTGTAGGCCAGAGTCGATCGCTGCCTCCAGCGCCATGATCTTCAACATGTTGTTGGTCACTGGCACGCCGTCTTTCCTCATGTCCAAGACCCAACGCACAAGATGTTCCTCAGTGTCTGCCGACAGTGTCGTTCCTGCGCCAAGCGGCCGCCAGCAGCGTATGGTGGTAGTAGCAGGACTGGATGCCATCTTTTGAATGAAGTCTCGTTTCTTTACCCACGTGTATATCTTCTTTCAGACTGATTCTCGCGCCACTGTGTTGATATGCGGGTGGAAAGCGACAAGGGTAGCTGACATGCCGAATGACTCGTAGTATTTGATCAATGTTAGTCGCTCGCTGTACGTCACCACGCTGTTCTTGAACTGCTTGGGCTTCTTTGGACCGTACTTGGAGACCGGCCTTCAACGCTGGCGCGATTGCATTTGAGCGAGTCCGTCTTCCTCCATGACCAACGCAATGGGGTGTGGTCCGTGCTTCGAAGTGGCCGATGCGCGCGGAAAAAACCCCTCCAAAATTTTACCCCGAAACCCCGATATTATATTGCATTATACAGTATATATTGGCTTTCGGAGTGTATTTTGGCGCGCGGTGTCTCCTGTGAAAACTTTTCCTGCCTGTTTACGAAAATTTATTAAAATATATGGGTGTCCGACTCGTAATGGTTGTCGTACTCGTATTACACTTGACGGTATGTTCATGTCATCGCGAAGAAGTTTGAGATTTCGCACGTGCCGATCGCCGCGACCAAACGCATTCATACGGCGCTGGCCGTGGCAATGAATTTGACAAGACGCTGAGGTACGTAGTATTACACAAACGAACAATGTCGACTTAGCAGGCACATGTACAGGGAACAACGGAAAAATGTCCCCAGTGGTACTTCACCATATTTTCGTTATTTTAATATTGTCGATACATGCAATCTACCCGAAGAAATTGTAATATTCTTAACCAATGGGTGACAAGTACTTCTACGACCTAGTGCATGATATCATGCATGGTTTGCCTTGGATATACTATCGTATAATGGCATGAACCTGCTCACTTTAACCTCGTTGAAACAATATGCCGCAATAATACAATATAATCACATTGTGTCATGCAAACCGTCCTAGGTTGGGACATTCAATACAACAACAACTTCCCAAACAATAAGAATAATTGCTCACACCATAGAGCTCCCGCTCGAAGCCCGAGCGGTACTGAGTTCATTCCATAACGTGGATGTACAGTTATGCCGTATAGTCATTGTGCATTGAAACCTCAGCATGTCCGTTGTGGTATCCTTATGGGCCTTACCCAACGCGAGGTCACAATTAACTATTGTTCACTGACGTTCAACATATTTTGTCTTCCTAAACACTCATTCCTGTTGAAAAATATACCAGGAACGCAAAGGCAATTTTTCTTCTTTTTGAGGGCGTACGAATTATTCGAAAATTACTGGTTGGTTTAAAGTCCCGCTAAACCTCGTCGTTTATATCAACGTCGAGCGATGGCTTACACCACATATACCATTGGATGTTGGTGTCATGGGGCCATTGAAGAGCAATCTTCGTTACAAGTGGCTTCACGAAAAGCCGGTTGTCGCTGCAGCTGAAAAACGCATGATATGGTTAAGCGCACTATTAAAGCCTGGGAGGACATGCCATGTGAGACCATCACGCGCTCATTTGAAAATGCGTTGCCATGAACTCTCTTGTAGTGTAATATTACATTTTCGAAATTTTTTTGGTTTTCAGAAAAATTGTAGTATTTGTTGCTGGTCGTCGTGGTCGCAGCTGAGAATTGAATGATCAATTTCTACGAATTATCGTTGATATTGCTCTTCAATTCAAAAACAGCTTGAATAAAAATATTGTCAATTCTCATGGAGGCTAATTTTATTCCGCATACAAATTTCAAGATATTTCTGAAGTACCACTGGGTACATTTTTCCGTCGCTCACTGTATTGCGCCTATGCTGACTGTATTTTGTGTGTTAAGGTGTGTGAAATTAGCCGTTTATTGAGTGCCTCAGTCGTTCTCATTGCCGTTCCTGGCTATTGCATCTTCGACCATGGTGTCGAAAACGCTGATTGGAGTGTACGATTGGACTCTTCACTTGAAAGCCTTCAAATGAAGCGCTTGTCCGGACTGAAGGCTATGTCAGTTCTTCACTCCTGCTGTGTCGTTTGCACGTTGCGCGATTGTGATATGTGCCAAAGCACCATCGTCATGTAAGGCCATGCAGATCGAAATTCGCAGAGTCATACTGTACCTCTCGGTGCCTGTCGCGCTCGGTATGGCATCGTGGACGGCTGGGACGGTCGGCGGTTACTGGGAGCCGCTGAAATTCTGGAAAGGAGAGGACTAAAACCCACCTGGGATTTACTTCCAACTCGTGATACTTTAAGCCAATCATGCCGCGGTGGACGATTTAAAATAAAAATAACTCGCGAGCGTTCAACTTGGACGATCGTGTGAAATACCCTTGTTTCATGTACCTGACGCATGATGTTCAACCGTTAGGTCATATTTGCTCGCATCGCTCAATTATTGTGACTGGTGTTTATATGAATTTGACTTGTTCACAGTTGTTTCTCCGTGCTGTTTGTAGTGCCGATCAACTCACATATATGCAAAATTTGTTATTTGGAGTACATCTTGACAACTCGTTTGGTAGGCCGTCGTAGTCGTGATCGGTCGCGGAGCAGCACAACGACCCTTCGAGCATCATTGCGGCGGTTCAAACAGCCATGTCTGCAAGCATGGGATTGGCGCCACCCACTGCACAGAGTCGAGTGCGTACATCGTTTCCTCTCCGTCGATCTTCGCCATGTTGGCTTGGAATTTCGATTCCAGGAGTTGATACAGATACCGCATGGTGCTTTTCCAGTCATGTAGGTCAAGTAGTCCCATTTGGTAGACGCAATTTTATAGGGCAGTTGTGCAACAAATTTGACGATCGCCACAGTTAAATTTAGTTGACTCAGCCTTGTTTGGTCCGACAGCGTATGAAAGTTGACCGACCAAGGACGTTCCATATACCATTTGTACAAGAACGAAGCAATCGTTGTGTTGAATCAAGACACGGAAATAGAGGAGCTTAGATCTGGCAACCCTTATACACCGGTACGACCACAGTCGTAGGACGTTGGGGGTGGTTCAACTTTATTTCGAGTAAGTCGAGTTTCGAATTCATATGACGCAGTAGCAGCGTCGTCTCGCACGTCGTGGATTCGTGTGATGTGTACGATGTACACACGTCGAATTACCCCCGAAGACGCTTGCAAAACTTCGCAACTGCAGCTTGAATGACAGCTGGCCCGTGATGCAGCGATGTTGAGCGATACGGTTAGGTTGAACTGTAGCAGATCTGGCAAATGTAGAAGCCACGCAGCGAAAAGAGAATTGCAAACCGCATTGGAGACATTGCATTTCGTGACTTCGCCCACAAAACCACCCGCGTTGGAAAATTTGCAGAACTGAAACGCCCCCAGCAAGTCCAGGTCTGCCGAGCAAAGAATGCCATGAAGAACTTCAAGCGTTGTTGGCTTCACGTATGCATTTGCGCTCCATACCGCGAGGCGCTCGACAATCTTTCGATCGTCGCGTAGAGTAGTTCCTAGACAACGTAAACATTTTTGAGGTCATCATCTTCGACTGAGCTTTACCGATGTATGCAAATGCCTTGCTAAGGGTATCCATGGACCAGTGCCCTCGCGTACCACATTTGTAGCGCTTAGCGAATCGAATCGCGTAGATGTCACGCGTCGACAAGAACCAGGCATTACAAAATGAATTGACATCATTGCATTATTGTATGTCACATATATATCAAGTACACGAGCGAACGACGAAGATGTGGCTCCTTCAAGCATCATAAAGACACGACGGATGTGAAGTTTTTACGAGCTCATAACTCGATCATAATCTCATTCTACAATTTGCCTCGCCTCGCACAGTCCGTTCCTACCCCCGCTTCCTCCAGCGCCGAGCAGTGTTACAACATTGCATGTTTGTCTTGAAGGAGGATGCCGTCCACTCCGCCGCGCCACGTCGGGTATAGTGCCATTGCAAGACTGCTGTCAAGCCAACAGAACCAAATTCTTATGCGACACCTGAAGTACATATTAGCAGGTTCGAATTAGTAGACACACCTGATAGTCGATGTTTTGCCTCCAACTGCTTGAGCTCATGATTGATGAGCTGCGCGAAGGACGGACGCTTGCGTGTTTTCCCGGACTGGGCACACCGTCGTCCATGTCGTCTATGATCCTGTTGACGTGGGCCTCAAGCTGTGAAATGGCGCCGATCCCATTAACTTTCTACGATATTCAGGATAAGTTAACGCCAAAGTTGAAAGATTTATTGACACTACCTCACCAGTCACACCGTCCTGTTGGATAAGGTCCAGGAAAACAGGACTCCGTTATCAATAGCAGTGAGAGAGCCAAGTATGAAAAGTATGAACACAGGAATAGACTGCCCTTGTGTGGATAGACTTCTTGGAGCGGGGATGTCTTGAGGCGCGTAAATGTCACGAACAGGCCTACCCTCGGAGGGGACGTTTTCATTATTCTTAGAGTGTGTGCTGATTTGGTTGAAGAGTGTCATCACCCAGAGGTTGAGGAATATATGCTGGGAGTCGGGAGTTCATCATCCTCGCTCTGGGCGGCTTTCGTCTCCTTCCAAATTACCCCAACTGCCTCCCACGACAGGATTGCACCTTCCAGATACTCATCAAACAGAGCGAATGCCTCAGCATATTTAGTTCAAGTTTAAGTTGAACAAACATGCACTTTGCTGATTTATGAGGATATCTGCCCCGTGAAGTTCGAAATTGTTCTTATACGACAAATTCAACATGGCATCGTAATTGAATAATTCAACTCGTTGACCAATCAAAATCGCGCACACATGGATTAGCCAATGAAAATGGATCTGTCACAACCCCGTTTGGACTTCAAAATTTTGGTTTCCTGGCGTTCGTCGATAGATATAGGACAACTGAAAAACGATAGGCTTGATATCACCTGTGCACGTACGTTTGTCTGTCTATTTGTACTTGCATTGACGCTTTCGTTTCGTCTCACACATCGTGTCAAAACCTTTTTGTTTGATTTGTTCGGGAAAGGTCACACATGAGATTTTTTGGGTGCGTCTAAAGTATCTGGACGGACTGCGTTTTATTGGTTTGACGCATTTCTTGCCATTTTGCATCATCCAATACAACCCACAGCAGGCGAGAATGCTGATTGCATCTGCCGTCTCTGCCGCCTCTGCCGCATGGAGCGTGTCAAGGCGGCCTCGGGTGTCCGACGAATCGCGGGTAGCGAAGAAGCGGAAGGTTTGCACCCTCAAGGACTTGCTTCGAGAACGTACTGATTTGCAAGATGTGTTGCGAACGCCCGAGCTCTTTCTCGTCATCACACAATTTCAAAACGGATGTACACCAGACCTCCAACCGTTCGGGCAATTCAGGGCCGGCTATTCAGACAAGATATCGGTGCTTGTGCCTCAACTGGATCACATACATCGAACGCTGACGCCATGGTACTCCACCCACGGCATTGTGCGGTTGAGCGGGATGTTTCGATGCCTGAAATACATGCAACCTATTGTGGTGCTTGACGCTCTCGCCCATGGCAAACTGGACGTCCTCCATCACCTGCACACAAACTGGAGATGGCAGCTGGAGTCGTCCATTCGTAATGAAGCCAACGACGTGATCCCGATTATCAACATAGCTGCAATCCACGGTCAGGTGGCTGCCGTCCGATTCCTCCACGACCGGTGCTACCGCCGAAGCACGCACTTCTCTATGACAGGAGCTGCACGACACGGGCATTTCGAGGTGGTGCTTTTCCTGCTTGAACATGGATATCCTTGCACGGACGAAGCGATGAACGTGTCTGCTCGGTACGGACACTTGGATATTGTGAAAGCTCTCCACATGCACGGCATTGCGGGTTGTACAACGGACGCGATGGATTGGGCTGCGGAAGGCGGTCATTTGGATGTGGTCCGATTTCTGCACGAGAACCGACGAGAAGGCTGCACATCCAACGCGATGGACTGGGCGGCCGAGCACGGTCATCTCGACATTGTCAAGTTTCTGCACTTCCACCGCACTGAAGGCTGTACGCCGGATGCGATGGACCATGCAGCGTCCGCGGGTCATTTGGACGTTGTCCAGTTCCTCCACACGCATCGAACAGAAGGCTGTACAACGGACGCAATGAACTACGCTGCCCACGCCGGTCGCTTGCAAGTGGTTCAATTTCTGCATGCTCATCGCCACGAAGGATGCACGACCTCCGCCATGGACGTCGCGGCTGGCGATGGCCATCTCGATGTGGTGCAATTCCTCCACTTCAATCGGTCGGAAGGATGCACAGAAGACGCGATGGACACGGCTGCGTGGCACGGTCATGCCCACGTGGTGGAGTTTCTCCATGAGCACCGGACGGAGGGCGCGAGTCCGTTCGCAATGGACATGGCTGCTGCCAAGGGACACTTGGCCATTATAAAATTTCTCCATTCGCGACGTACTGAAGGTTGTACGACCCACGCCATGGACTGGGCATCGCACAATGGACACATGGAAGTGGTCCAGTTTTGCACTCGAATCGCACGGAGGGCTGTACCGCGTATGCCCTGCAAAGCGCACGGAGCAGCGGCCACACGCGCATTGTCCGATTCCTCGAACGAAACGGATATAAGAACGAAAGGACGCTCGAGACGGCGCTCTCCGACACGAGGTTGCGAAACCACTTGGACGAGATCGTCGGGCACATATTGAGTCATTGAATGCAGTTGAATTGTTGTGGTCTAGTTGTGGTAGTCGGGAATCAATTAATAAATTATTGGGGGATGAGATGATCGACACAACCAACCACGTGTGCGCTTGCCATCGCGGAGGCAAACATTACACGACTGTGCAAGAAGAGCTGTTGGATGATACCCGTTGAAGTCGAGACGTGCTCGACGAGAATAGCTTGGATTGACCCGCCTAGGGATGGCCATTCATCGCACACCAGTTTGATGAACTGGACCGCGGCCTCGGGTTTGTCCCGCTTCAACGAGGCTGATACAGTCGATGTCACCAGAGACGTAGCAAAGTCATTCACTTCCTTCAACGTTTGGGGAGTTTTGAGGATGTGGCGGAGAATGCGCACGATGTCGAACGAGATGGATGGATCTTCAAGGGGAATGTGGGGAACGGTGTCGAACAAACAACACAGTACAATTGGGGAGACGGTAAGCCACGTCGCAAGGTCAGCGAATGCATGGACGTGAGAAGTTTTGTCGCCGGGAGTGTCAAGAATGAGCTTGGAGAGGGCATACAATCCATCCAGTGAAGTGGATACAGTCGACGCGGGTACAGGCGGTGGTGTTTCCTTTTTCAACTTTCGCATGCGAGCAACCTACAATATTTACAATCAAGTCGATAAAATTTGTCACTCGAGTGGTACAATATGCTTTGAGAACTCCATGGCCAAACTTGTTTCGACCAACGTCTCGAGACTCGCGACTGCCCGCTCCGTGGCAAGATCGATCGCAATGGTCTTCACACAGTTGGGTAAGGTTGGGGACAACAGAGATTGCATAGCTAATGGAATGTGATGCTTGCAAAACGGCTGGGAAGCTTCACGGGCTTGGCGGCACGCCTGTAAACATTGTAAGCCCAGAGTACAAATATATGAAGATACCTGGGTTTTGGCTGCTGGTAGATGCAGTCGAACCTGCGCAGTCATCCAGGTAGTCTGATCGTCTTTAGGAAGCGACGGATCGACTTTTGCAAAGAGCCGCTCAACAAATGCCGCGGCAGCTGGCTGAAGTAGCGTCGTGTTGGCAAAATGGCACACATTCGTCATGGTCGTGTCGACAACGAACTCTATCGTGGGCTGAACGCTCGGGTATTGCTTGTAAAATGCGATGGTCAGCGCAGACTCCACACGTTGTTTCGGTGATGCAGTCTTCGTGGTTGAAATGGTGTTGGGCGGTGGAGAGTCTGACGACGGTGCAAGGAGTGACGGTTCTTGAATGACCAAAGGGCGTAGTTTGACCTTGCGGCTGGTGGCGTGTTTATCATCTTGGTGGATCGCTTGCAGAAATCGACGAAATGTAGGCACATCCTGTCCATCTCATTCGTAAACAAGAGCGATATGAATGAAGGAGAAAACCATACCTGGACACAGCACTGGACAAACAAGTTGTTGACGAGAAACGTCGTTGCATCCATGCCTTGGCACGGTTCATCCAGCACTGACAAGGTTTGATCATCGAGAGCGGTGGTGGAGTGCTGGAGTCGTGCAAACATCAAGTGCTGGTGTTTGCCTTTCAACAAAGCTTCCAATTGCAACGATAAGAACCATGCGTTCTCTCGCGGCAATTGATTCAATCGACGCGAGCAGTAAATTTGATGCAACTTTGCAATCACGTTTTGGAAGTACAACGTATCGCACGCAATCGGATCCTTGGAAACCATCACCATGTAGTCGCAAACCCATGGAATGTGCGCCATCAATGTGTGATCGGTAATCGCCATCTATGAAACCCATGATTGCAGTTGTCCAGTAAATCCAGTCAAATCGGTTTACCTCCAGGTAAGACGCAACGTCGAGCGGTGCTTGGACGTGGTTTCGCATGTTGATAGCATCGCGCGTCGCGGCTTCCATGGCAGCATTGTGCTTGCTCGGCCATGGCGATGCCCAGCAGGGAGCGTAGTGCAGCCACCCGAGAAACTTACCCAGCAACTTGGCTTGAAGCACTTTGACGCTGAATTGTTTTCGCATGGTAGTAATGGACGATGTGTTCGGAAACGTCGCAAGAGTTTGGCTTAAGTTGGCCTGAAGCACCATTGCCACAAGCGACGAGAACTGAAAGTGGTTGGTAGCAACTAAAAAGTCATAGAAGAACCGTTGGTTGTCTGAAAACGCCGATGGGTCGTCCACGGCTGGGTCATGTCCTGAGGCATCGAGTGGTCCTGGCTTTTCCAACGTCAAGTTGGTCTGTTTCGACGACTGCACATGGGTAAAGCGTTGGTGCAATTTGCGTAATCGGTCAGCGTTCTTAAGTTGCTTGTCGTCGTGAATGATCTTGAGGACGAGGTCGTGGTCGTATTCGCCGACGGGGTTCACTGCGACTTGGAGCAATTCCATCACAAACAATTGGGCAAACCACCAGTGGTTTTCCACAACCAGATCATCTAACACAGCCGATGCCGACTGCCGCACAATTTGATCTTCTTGCCGTCGAATGGCCGATCGAGCGTTCTGCCACGACCGAAGGAGGGCAAGAAACCCGTCCCGCGCCTTTTCCCGATTGGTAAAGATAATGCTTTCCTGAGGAGTGCGGAAGTGTAGCCTCGAATCTGTGTCTTCTCGAAATGGCAACGCAAAATTGCGATGGGTTGACGGGATTGCTAAGACGTGGCAGACAATAAGATAAGAAAAACGAATAGGGCGAAATCTCGAACGGATAGCAAACCCACGACACGTACCTTCACTTTCGATGGGAAGTGGTGCTCCAGCCAATTGGCTTTCTGTCGCGCGATCACCTTCATACTGCTCCAAATATTGCACGAAACGATCGGTCAACGGTGTAGCAACGAGTGCTTTTTGGAATGTTTCGATCACAAGTTTCAGCACATCCACGCCGTACGCTTCGAGCCACGACGGAATGGTGTTGAGGACGGATAATGCAAATTGCTTGGCATAAGTTGCTTCAGCGTCCCGCTTTTTCTGGACAAGAAGGGAGAGCAACCATTGCAGCTCGACGGTGGTGTTTGGTGCGAGTTTCGTTTGAAGAAGGAAAGAGTAGAAGAGGGCTGCAGGGGACGGGGTGTGGTCGATCTCATCCAAATGGACTGTGTCGTTGTTTGGCTCGGAGAATGGTCGTGCATGTGGTGGTAAGTTTACCATCGACGCCTGTAGGGCTTCTTGTGAATCCAACACGTTGTCTTGCTTATCAATACGTGATTCTCCCGTCGTTTGTGGCTTCTTGACTGTAGAAGTTGATGCATCTTCGACGTCGGATGGAGGCGCCATTAACCTGGACTCAAATTTGGCCATCAAATCCTTCTTGAGAGGCACGTCGATGACTTCCGCCACATTCGACATGAAAATAGAGGTCTTGCCACTGGTAACATCCTCTATTACTTGTTGCGTAGTCAGTAGTGTGGACCGAATGCGCCGCTTGTCCTTTGAAACTTTTCTGATCGGTGGTGCACTTATTGGAGTGACTTTCTTTGGAGTGCTTCCTCCTGATTGCAACACGATCGGAGTTAGACTCTAAAGTGCCAACCAAGAGTTTTGAATAAGGGGACATACCAAGAGGTGGAAAGTCCGAATTCGTCCATGACGGAGGAGGAAGACATTGTGATGTAAGAGATATGCGCTTTTTGGGACCTTTGTTCTCGCGTTGCGCAGTTACAGATGTGCATTGTAGTTGCTTGGTAGACATGTCGATTGATACTTCAGGTTGCTTCGATGAGGCATCATTTAAGTCGCTCTTGAAGTGAGCTCGAAGGTAGTTGAGGTAGGCGTACACTAGTTCGTCAGGAGACAGTGACCGTTGTCGCAACTGGTGCTCCGGTTGGAGGTCAAGAAACGACAGGTCATGGTCGGTGGTAACATGATTTATTGCTTCCTCAACAAGCGACGTCGATCTGGCATAGTACTTGACGCGAGCCAGGATCCAATGCTGTATCTCCAAGCGGCGCCCATTGATGCATCCCTTCCATACCGCTTCGCCGAGGGCTTCTTCAAATGACGCCTCGCCCATCGGATACATGTTGATGTCCACCATGTCCGCGGGAATTTGATTTTTGAATTTCAATGACCTTTGCTATTGGCCAATCCAATCGCACTTGCGATTGGAGACTTTTCCGGATGTATTGTCCGGATAACCTTGGAATTCCGAAGGGTGCTTGTTGTCATTGCACAGCATTGCTGTTAGATAAACGCATCCAATTTAAAATTGTCGTCAGAATTTGAAACAACGAACTATTGAAGGTAATACAAACTTCAAGTCTAATTGTAGCAACTGCTTTAGGAATTAGCTAGAATTTACTACATTTGCATTAGCTTGAAAAATCTGAAGCAAAATAGAGTCTTAGCCCATGAAAAGTTCTTGTACTAGTAAAGATTTTGCAAATATCCTGCAGAGTAGTGATTACGCGCACAAATTAGGAAAATTCGTATCGATACAGAATAATTATTGTATAGTTCTGGTTATAAAACTTGTCATGTCCAAGAAGAGTTTGGAAG